>NC_071270.1:29013638-29033638 GCF_023375685.1 Ictalurus furcatus
AGAACCTCATCATAGATCAGGACAGAACCTCATCATAGATCAGGACAGAACCTCATCATAGATCAGCTCAGAACCTCATCATAGATCAGCTCAGAACCTCATCATAGATCAGGACAGAACCTCATCATAGATCAGCTCAGAACCTAATCATAGATCAGGACAGAACCTCATCATAGATCAGGACAGAACCTCATCACAGATCAGCTCAGAACCTCATCACAGATCAGCTCAGAACCTCATCATAGATCAGCTCAGAACCTCATCATAGATCAGGACAGAACCTCATCATAGATCAGGACAGAACCTCATCATAGATCAGCTCAGAACCTCATCATAGATCAGCTCAGAACCTCATCATAGATCAGGACAGAACCTCATCATAGATCAGCTCAGAACCTCATCATAGATCAGGACAGAACCTCATCATAGATCAACTCAGAACCTCATCATAGATCAGGACAGAACCTCATCATAGATCAGCTCAGAACCTCATCATAGATCAGGACAGAACCTCATCATAGATCAACTCAGAACCTCATCATAGATCAGGACAGAACCTCATCATAGATCAGCTCAGAACCTCATCATAGATCAGCTCAGAACCTCATCATAGATCAGCTCAGAACCTCATCATAGATCAGGACAGAACCTCATCATAGATCAGGACAGAACCTCATCATAGATCAGCTCAGAACCTCATCATAGATCAGGACAGAACCTCATCATAGATCAGGACAGAACCTCATCATAGATCAGCTCAGAACCTCATCATAGATCAGGACAGAACCTCATCATAGATCAGCTCAGAACCTCATCATAGATCAGGACAGAACCTCATCATAGATCAGGACAGAACCTCATCATAGATCAGCTCAGAACCTCATCATAGATCAGGACAGAACCTCATCATAGATCAGGACAGAACCTCATCATAGATCAGCTCAGAACCTCATCATAGATCAGGACAGAACCTCATCATAGATCAGCTCAGAACCTCATCATAGATCAGCTCAGAACCTGATTAGATTTTGTAATAAACCTTTAAAATTGTAAAATGTTCTTGTAGATTGCATTTTTCCTACTTTTTTGTGTTAATTTTTTTTTCTCAAACTCAGGTTTTCGCTGTTTATTAAACTGCAACTCTGAAGTTTTGCGGGAAGATTCTTTGCAAACCTTTATTATAATAATAATAAATAAAAACCTCAGGGTGTAACCGATAGCTGAAGTATTGCTGTACGTGTGTAAATAACGAGGATAATATTTGAACGGTTAGATTATTTTGATGAAATAAAATAGCGCATGAATTGATGAATTGGATTGAAGCTTGAGAACCACTGCTGCAGAAGAATAAATGGTCTACAAGCAGATGTGCCAAGCCATAATCCATATTCCTGAGCTGTTACCCTTTTACACAGAAGCAGAAGAGAAATGGAAACTTACGTCGGTGTTGCACGATCTGTAGCGCTTCCTCTCCCCAAGACAGTACTTCCCTCCTCCGGACGGCCTGCAAAAAAAATCAGAAAGAAAAGAAAAAAAAACAGACCGATGAAGAACCTAGAGCAAACCAGAGAACCCTTCTAACGAAACTGAAGGACGTTAAATCAAAGTGTAGAACAAAGCGTACATTCCTGACAACACCAGGAAACATCTGCACTGCGTCTGTGTGGACGTTAAATATACACAGAACAAAACACTCTCAAACTTCCTCTTACAGAACCCACACGGAGGGACAGAACCCACACGGAGGGACAGAACCCACACGGATGGACAGATCACATCACTGACCGGAGCGATCCAGCTGGAAAGAGATAACATCTCACAGGAGATGGAGATGGATCACAGTCAGGATGCTGCTGCAGGCACAGAATAAAAGGCTTCCACGAGCAGCACTCCTGGGGGGAACGGAGAACAGTCAGGCTCGAGCGCTCAGGATTTTATTACAGCTGGAAAGTGGGTTAGCAGATCTCGCAGGTCTGGCCAGCTGTTATTGGTGGGGTTAAGTTGCTTTTTCACGGTACATCAACAACAACTACTGTTGACACTAAACTGCTGACCTAAACCCTGCGCTGCTCAGCTCCGCGCCTGGACGGGTCACGTGGTCACGTGGTAGAATTTACACCCAGTCATTGGTGTAGTGTAGTGGAGTGACGCGTCAGTTACCCAGTGTGTTGCTGGACTACACGCTCGAAGATCTGTGTGGAAATGGTGTGCAGTGGAGCTGTAACAGGAAAAGAAGAGTCTGAGATGCTCTTCTGCTCACCACGGTTAAACACAGTCACATCAGTTCCTCCTACAACCTCCTTCATCAACACGCTGTTTCCAGCTGCAGAACTGCTGCTCAGTTCTGCGTGAACTCTACACACCGATGTGTGTGAAAATACCACATACACTACTCGCTCAAAAGTTTGTGCACCCATACTGTATGTGCTTCTTCTCCAAACTGAAGAAGCCACAAAGTCAGACGCACACAGTCGTATAGAGCGTCTCTGTACGCTGTAGATTTACAATTTCACTAAGGACTAAGAATCCCAAACGCTGTTCCAGCGCGACACACGGTGCACAAAGCGAGCTCCATGAAGACGTGGTGTGTGAAGGTTGGGAGAAGGTAGAAGAACTCGAGTGTCCTGCACAGAGTCCTGACCTCGACCCCACTGAACACCTTTGGGATGAACTGGAACTGGAGTCTCCTTACATCAACATCACAACATCAACATCAGCACCTGACCTCAACCTCACTAACGCTCTTGTAGCTGAAAGATCACGAATGCCCACGGCCACGCCCCAAAATCTAGTGGAAAGCCTCCCCAGAAGAGCGGAGCGCATTATAACAGTAACGTTTCATTTTAAAACAAATTCAGAAGAAGGGTTCTAGACACAGATAATACCCGCGGACTCGTTTCTGACAGGCGTGTTAGTCAATACGAGGACTGTGCTGGGGTTTTAATGTAAAAGCTCTGCTGTTTGTCGAACATCAAACGTGCAGCGAGGATTTGAGACGGAGCATCAGATTCCACTCAAGGATGACGCTGACAGAGCCGAAGGTCCGAGAAACAGAGCCGTGTTCTCGGAAAAGTTACGCTACAGTTACAGCGAGTAATGAGGTTAGACCTGGTGTGGGGCATAAGGAGGTAATTTAAGACTATTGCACGGCACGCAAGTCAATCACCTTCGGAAAATAACTGTAAATCGGCACAGACAGAACCATTTCCAACCCTGTTTATGTCAAAACTCGTGCTTCCTTCAGAGACACTCTGTTCACGAGTAACTGTGAGGACATTAGATACGGAGAAATCCATTAAACACACAGCGACATTTTCACCAGGACACTGTTCCAGACTGACTCCACTGGATTCCAGAGCATCTCATATGACTAATCCGACATCTACAGCAGGTTTATTATATATATATATATATATCTCTACAGTGAGAACAGCAACAGATTCTAACTAACCAATAAGGAGACATGTCCTTTAGTAAACTTCTGATCTTATCATTTGTGCTCAGCTCCAATTTAACACCAGAAATAAATCTTCAGAAGATCAAAGATTTGAATTTCCAGACAGTCCAGAGCTCTGGACACTTCAGTGCGGGTTTTGGGTTGTCGTGACCATCAGGGCAGTGTGTTCTCCTCCTCAACATTCGGACAGTTTGACCTGCAGCGATCGGACCGAGCTCAGATGAGTAACACTCCTTATCTCTTCTCTGGTTCTGTCTGTTTTGCCTCAGATTTGGGGTTCCAGCTTCCTTTCCTCACCTTTACCATGGTAACGTGTCAGGACTGGTGCTTCTACAATAACCAAGAGGAACCTCCATGTGCAGATGGAGCTCTGAGATCATGTGGCCAAGAACAACAACAAAACAAAACCACTCAACAACACACAGTCATTTTTGTGCACGTGCCACGCAACTCAATCTGTACGAGAGAACAATAGACAGTTGAGTGCATTCTTCCTATTACTGGTCTTCAGAGGCAGAACATGTGGACGTTTTTATTCACGGTTTCCTGCTAGAGATCTACATCCATCAACCTGAGGAAAGAAATCAGCTTCTTACTCGCACTCACTAATGAACAGGTTTTTTTATTCCACGTCTGTTTTTACACTCCAGTTGGTTAACATAAATTCTACTACCCTGACACTGGAGACTCCTTCCATAAATGTGCAAGTCCCTGTGAATGAGCTGTTACTATAGAAACGATAGCTTGCGCACTAATATAAACCTGCACTATTGTCAGAGCTGCTGTTGTAGAAAATTAATCAACACTTTCTGACCAATCAGATTGATGTGAGTGATGGTGAGCTGTGCTGGAGTGATGATGATGATGGTGATGATGATGATGATGATGATGATGACGATGATGATGATGATCTCCTCCCCCTGACTCTTACTTTGCCTACTTACGCTGGACTGTCACAGTGACGCATGGACGAGGAAACTCCACCGCCGCACGTCCGGCTGCACTCGCCCCACTGCGTCCACGGCCCCCAGCCTCCGTCCACGCTGTGCGGCCACGTCCCGAACGCCACACACTCGCCCTGGAAACACCACTGACACACACACACACACACACACACACACACACGCACCAGTAAATTATACAAATCACCGAGACTGGGTTGACTTTTGCACACACAAAGTGTTTAGTGAGTGTGAACAGAACCCCGTTTCTCCAACACGTCTGCGTTAATCCAGCTTTTGTGTTCAGGAGAACGAGGCCAGCGTGGAGACAGATGCTGGGGCACATCTGTGTCAGTGGGTTGCGTTCTCACTTTATCTCCATCTCTCTCTCTCACCCTGTCTGTCTCTATTTATCTCATAGCCTGGAGAAGAAACTTACTGAGGAATGGAGCTGTATCTTCAGTGACTAGCATCTCAAATCAGGACTTTATAAAGAGGATTAACACTGAGGAGAGAGAGAGAGCGAGAGAGAGAGCGAGAGAGAGAGCGAGAGAGAGAGAGATGTCTGGGCCGGGTACAGCAGGCTGTCAGCTAGAAATAACCCTTTTAAGATGGTCTTATCAGGGAACGTCTGATGGAGCCGCTGCTATCCGTCTGTGGCGCTGCAGGAGACGAGCTGTCTTCTCTCCGATTGTCTGCTTTTACAAAGAAATGATTTCGGCAGTTTCTCAAACGCATCGTGATGTTACGGTGGTCTTAACTGGTAAGGAGAGAGAGAGAGTGTTCAATGTGATGCTGGCGCGACCGTTTGCCTCGCTCGATCCTGATGATCTTTGTGCTTTGGGGAAACTCAAAAGAACATCCACGAACAAGAACGCAGTAAAGTGCGTCTGCTTCCCAGTTCTCGGAAGCTGCTGGTGCGCGGATTCTTCCTAAAACTATAAATAGACTCTACATTATATTTTAAATGACATATGAGTAGTCAGGCCATAAGATTTGTCTTGTAGCTTTTTAAACGAGTAGATTAGCAGGAAGCAGGTTTAAACATGCGGTCTGTCTTCCCCTCCCCTCACGGTTCGCCCCGGACCACGCCCATACATCACATTACACGCTTAGGCAGAAATAGCTGATCTTCATATTCCTTTGATGCCAGTGTGTCCAGAGCCAGACGTAAGTACATACACTCGCTGGAAAAATAACAGCGGCTCGACCTGGGGCGCTGCGCTTGTCCGGGACGACGTGGTGAATAGCTCCAGTGGGATAGCGGTAACGAAGAACGACAGCTCATGGCCCTCTCTCATTCTTCCTCTTCAGCCATCGACAATGCTGGCCGTAATCTTTATTAAAACTGTCTCTCCGACCTGAACTCGTTCCCACTGCTCTGGATATTCCTACCTGACACTTACAACACAACATTCCCACTAGCTCGGGATATCTGGGAAAATCTACACTCCAATCCGATGTCAGAAAAGGTCAGGAAGGTTTATTTGCTCATCAGTGGGCAACTGTTAATCAAACCTTTAATCAACTGTCAATCAAACCTTTAATCAACTGTCAATCAAACATTTAATCGTCTGTCAATCAAACATTTAATCAACTGTCAATCAAACATTTAATCAACTGTCAATCAAACCTTTAATCATCTGTCAATCAAACATTTAATCAACTGTCAATCAAACATTTAATCATCTGTCAATCAAACATTTAATCAACTGTCAATCAAACATTTAATCATCTGTCAATCAAACATTTAATCATCTGTTAATCAAACCTTTACGTGAATTTACAGAAGAGAAGAAACCAAACAAAATTGTTTTATAATTTGTTACATGAATAGTTTGAATAATTTAGGTGAAAACCGCATAAAAAGCTTGTATAAAAAGTATTGGCACCCTTACAGCTGCTTGTACACCATATTCCTTTACGCTCTTTGCATTCTATCAAGTTCCTACTCACAAAAGG
This sequence comes from Ictalurus furcatus, assembly GCF_023375685.1. Classification (NCBI taxonomy): domain Eukaryota; kingdom Metazoa; phylum Chordata; class Actinopteri; order Siluriformes; family Ictaluridae; genus Ictalurus; species Ictalurus furcatus. Next base: position 29,019,999 of record NC_071270.1, read on the forward strand.
AAGCTCCGCCTCCTGTGTTCAGGTTCACATTTAGGGGTGTGGCTTTGAAGGAACTACAGAAGGGACGGGCCTAGATTTGGTCATGCTGTACATTACAAAACGGTTCGGGATAACTTCCTAAGCAACGCGCTGTACTGTAGAAACACACCTGAACAGTAGCTCATCAGGTGTAAGGAATAAAACACATCAGGATGTGCAGTTACAGGAACGTAAGCAGTGATGGGTGGTGTGATGATCTGGAGTTACTTTTATACCCCTGAACTTTTATTCTTCTTACACCACAACAATTTCCTACAACGCTTACAGTGCTTTATTTATTAAATAACAACACCTCCTCATCCTTTTTATCCGTTTATAGTTACATTTAACATCGGTGAAACGAGTGAGTTCCTGTTCTCACTTACGCCACAGCAGCTATATACACTCGTTCCCTCACCATCCTCTCTCTATTCTCTCTCTTTATTCTCTCTCTCTATTCTCTCTCTTTATTCTCTCTCTTTATTCCCTCTCTCTATTCTCTCTCTTTATTCTCTCTCTCTATTCTCTCTCTTTATTCTCTCTCTCTATTCTCTCTCTTTATTCTCTCTCTCTATTCTCTCTCTCTATTCTTTCTCTCTCTATTCTCTCTCTATTCTCTCTCTATTCTCTCTCTTTATTCTCTCTCTCTATTCTCTCTCTTTATTCTCTCTCTCTATTCTCTCTCTCTATTCTTTCTCTCTCTATTCTCTCTCTATTCTCTCTCTATTCTCTCTCTTTATTCTCTCTCTCTATTCTCTCTCTCTATTCTCTCTCTTTATTCTCTCTCTCTATTCTCTCTCTCTATTCTCTCTCTTTATTCTCTCTCTTTATTCTCTCTCTCTATTCTCTCTCTTTATTCTCTCTCTCTATTCTCTCTCTCTATTCTTTCTCTCTCTATTCTCTCTCTATTCTCTCTCTATTCTCTCTCTTTATTCTCTCTCTCTATTCTCTCTCTCTATTCTCTCTCTCTATTCTCTCTCTCTATTCTCTCTCTTTATTCTCTCTCTCTATTCTCTCTCTCTATTCTTTCTCTCTTTATTCTCTCTCTATTCTCTCTCTATTCTCTCTCTATTCTCTCTCTTTATTCTCTCTCTCTATTCTCTCTCTTTATTCTCTCTCTCTATTCTCTCTCTCTATTCTCTCTCTCTTTATTCTCTCTCTATTCTCTCTCTATTCTCTCTCTCTATTCTCTCTCTTTATTCTCTCTCTCTATTCTCTCTCTCTATTCTTTCTCTCTTTATTCTCTCTCTTTATTCTCTCTCTATTCTCTCTCTCTATTCTCTCTCTTTATTCTCTCTCTATTCTCTCTCTTTATTCTCTCTCTTTATTCTCTCTCTCTATTCTCTCTCTCTATTCTTTCTCTCTTTATTCTCTCTCTCTATTCTCTCTCTATTCTCTCTCTTTATTCTCTCTCTATTCTCTCTCTCTATTCTCTCTCTTTATTCTCTCTCTTTATTCTCTCTCTTTATTCTCTCTCTCTATTCTTTCTCTCTTTATTCTCTCTCTCTATTCTCTCTCTATTCTCTCTCTTTATTCTCTCTCTATTCTCTCTCTTTATTCTCTCTCTATTCTCTCTCTTTATTCTCTCTCTATTCTCTCTCTCTATTCTCTCTCTTTATTCTCTCTCTTTATTCTCTCTCTATTCTCTCTCTTTATTCTCTCTCTATTCTCTCTCTCTATTCTCTCTCTTTATTCCCTCTCTATTCTCTCTCTTTATTCTCTCTCTATTCTCTCTCTTTATTCTCTCTCTCTCTATTCTCTCTCTTTATTCTCTCTCTATTCTCTCTCTATTCTCTCTCTTTATTCCCTCTCTATTCTCTCTCTTTATTCTCTCTCTATTCCCTCTCTTTATTCTCTCTCTATTCCCTCTCTATTCTCTCTCTATTCTCTCTCTTTATTCTCTCTCTATTCCCTCTCTATTCCCTCTCTTTATTCTCTCTCTTTATTCTCTCTCTATTCCCTCTCTATTCCCTCTCTTTATTCTCTCTCTTTATTCTCTCTCTATTCCCTCTCTATTCCCTCTCTTTATTCTCTCTCTTTATTCTCTCTCTATTCCCTCTCTATTCCCTCTCTCTATTCTCTCTCTTCATGTAAATGAAACAGAAGAACAGTCTCAGTGAGTGGTGTTAGTGAAACAGTAAAGAAGTGTAAACTCTGTGATGAAGATGAACCTCTGCGTGTTATACGGTGTGTTAAAGGGTTAACTGTGTGGTGATGTTGCTGTGCAGATGTGCGGATGTTTGACTCACCCCTTTCTCGATGCTGCCGGTTTGGCACAACGTTCCTTCTGCGGCCGGAATACTGTTAGTGACACAGCGGTTACTTTTGCTAAGGCACCAGAGCTCTCTACACACTTCCTAGGAAAGAAGGCAAAAGCAAGTTGGTCAGAATATATCAACTCGGAGAAACGGACCCGCTGTACACACTGACCCGCTGTACACGCAGACCCGCTGTAGACACAGACCCGCTGTACACGCTGACCCGCTGTAGACACAGACCCGCTGTACACACTGACCCGCTGTAGACACTGACCCGCTGTACACGCAGACCCGCTGTAGACACTGACCCGCTGTACACGCAGACCCGCTGTACACACTGACCCGCTGTACACACTGACCCGCTGTAGACACAGACCCGCTGTACACGCTGACCCGCTGTAGACACAGACCCGCTGTACACACTGACCCGCTGTAGACACTGACCCGCTGTACACGCAGACCCGCTGTACACACTGACCCGCTGTACACGCAGACCCGCTGTAGACACAGACCCGCTGTACACACTGACCCGCTGTACACACTGACCCGCTGTAGACGCAGACCCGCTGTACACGCAGACCCGCTGTACACGCTGACCCGCTGTACACACAGACCCGCTGTACACGCTGACCCGCTGTACACGCAGACCCGCTGTACACACAGACCCGCTGTAGACACTGACCCGCTGTACACACTGACCCGCTGTAGACACAGACCCGCTGTAGACACTGACCCGCTGTACACGCAGACCCGCTGTAGACACTGACCCGCTGTACACACTGACCCGCTGTAGACACAGACCCGCTGTAGACACTGACCCGCTGTACACGCAGACCCGCTGTAGACACTGACCCGCTGTACACACAGACCCGCTGTACACGCAGACCCGCTGTACACACAGACCCGCTGTAGACACAGACCCGCTGTAGACGCAGACCCGCTGTAGACACTGACCCGCTGTACACGCAGACCCGCTGTACACACTGACCCGCTGTACACGCAGACCCGCTGTAGACACTGACCCGCTGTACACACTGACCCGCTGTAGACACTGACCCGCTGTACACGCAGACCCGCTGTACACACTGACCCGCTGTACACGCAGACCCGCTGTAGACACAGACCCGCTGTACACACTGACCCGCTGTAGACGCAGACCCGCTGTACACGCAGACCCGCTGTAGACACAGACCCGCTGTAGACACTGACCCGCTGTACACGCAGACCCGCTGTAGACACTGACCCGCTGTACACGCAGACCCGCTGTAGACGCTGACCCGCTGTACACACAGACCCGCTGTACACACTGACCCGCTGTACACACTGACCCGCTGTACACACTGACCCGCTGTAGACGCAGACCCGCTGTACACGCAGACCCGCTGTACACGCTGACCCGCTGTACACGCAGACCCGCTGTACACACTGACCCGCTGTACACACTGACCCGCTGTAGACACTGACCCGCTGTACACGCAGACCCGCTGTACACGCAGACCCGCTGTAGACACAGACCCGCTGTACACACTGACCCGCTGTACACGCAGACCCGCTGTAGACGCAGACCCGCTGTAGACACAGACCCGCTGTAGACACTGACCCGCTGTACACGCAGACCCGCTGTACACGCTGACCCGCTGTACACGCTGACCCGCTGTACACGCAGACCCGCTGTAGACACAGACCCGCTGTAGACACTGACCCGCTGTACACGCTGACCCGCTGTACACGCTGACCCGCTGTACACGCAGACCCGCTGTAGACACTGACCCGCTGTACACGCAGACCCGCTGTAGACGCTGACCCGCTGTACACGCAGACCCGCTGTAGACGCTGACCCGCTGTACACGCAGACCCGCTGTACACACAGACCCGCTGTACACACTGACCCGCTGTACACACAGACCCGCTGTACACACTGACCCGCTGTACACACTGACCCGCTGTAGACACAGACCCGCTGTAGACACAGACCCGCTGTACACGCAGACCCGCTGTAGACACTGACCCGCTGTACACGCAGACCCGCTGTAGACGCTGACCCGCTGTACACGCAGACCCGCTGTACACACAGACCCGCTGTACACACTGACCCGCTGTACACACTGACCCGCTGTAGACGCAGACCCGCTGTAGACGCAGACCCGCTGTAGACGCAGACCCGCTGTACACGCAGACCCGCTGTACACGCTGACCCGCTGTACACGCTGACCCGCTGTACACGCAGACCCGCTGTACACACTGACCCGCTGTACACGCAGACCCGCTGTACACGCTGACCCGCTGTAGACACTGACCCGCTGTACACGCAGACCCGCTGTACACGCAGACCCGCTGTACACCTGTGCCAGAGTGTTCCAGTTTCAGCCGTGATATTTCTTCAGTAAATGCACAGGTTTTGGTATAAACAGTGGAACTGTAGTCTAAATTCCAGACAGGAGAAATAAAAGCACTAGACATATCCGCTAGATTAAAGACATAACAAAACCCTATTTATCTCCTTCCAAATGTAGACTAATATTTTGAAAACGTATTGTCTCAGCCTGCTGTCCTGATTTAGGATAAGACCCAGGAGAACACTTACGCAGGAGTTCCACCTCATCGTGAGTCCACGCGCATGACTCCTCATGTTTAAGTCATGTAGGTGTTTTTCTGCGTTTCTCCTCCTCCACTGCTCTTAATATTACATCACAGTGTATGAGGCACCGTCGCGGTCATCGTTAGTGTGGACGAAAAACTCACTGATTTCATTTAAAACGCAGGAATAAAATTTTGTATAATTTTGTCAAATTTTTGTAAACATGTGAACAGGGCCTCGGTGTTAGTTTTTATAAACACACACGTCTTAAAAATTCTCTTCAGGGCCACCGAAATCCAGAGCCGGCTTCTCGCACAAACAGAGGAAACGTGTCCGCGCGTTACAAGCCGAGCCACGCACAACCTCGTGTAGGATTCCCCTTTAACTAGCGCTCGGCCCTTTTTAAAGCCCGGACTTCAAAGGATTTACAGGACAACCGCGTATGATGAAGGAGCCGCCCTCGTGAAAAAGACTTACGGTATAGAGTTCGAGCTCTGACCCTCCGAGTCAGTGAGTCAGAGACGCGAGTCGCTCGACTGTCCAGATGACATAAAGCAGCGAACGGTCTCTCTCACGTTACAACTGCTGCATCTCTACGTCTGGTTTAAATAAACCTGCTCGGTGCTCACAGGACGAGGAGGAACCACACGGCGCTGACGGAGGAACGTGCGAGAGGAAAACACCGCGTGTCCATTAGGATCTTCGCTGCGTGGTGGAGTAGAGTGGAGGATGCAGAGGTTTCTCTGCGAACACGACTCTACTCGGCCACAGGGCGCGCTTTCTTTAGAGATCCTGCGAACCTGAACATGGCTTCATGTTCCCACTTTCTGAAACTTTGTGATCTTAAGCTGGACTTTCAGACTGAAAAGATGGGCATAGATGTACATTTTTACAAGTTTTAATATCCAGGTTTAAGTCAGTATCAGTGCTCTTATATCAGATAGATATGGTGTTTCACAACCGTAACAAACTCTTTGTTTTAACGTGAATCTACGTGAGGATTTCCATTTCATTTCCAAGAAAGCTTCGGATCTCCACAACGACACCGAGGCACCGAACAATCCCTACACCGTTAATCACACTGCAGGTCAAATCACATCACCTGAGCGGATTAAAGACCAAACAACGATTCATCACATCAAATCAGATTTCTTCCTGATTTAAAATCATCCCAGTTGTTAGTCTTTGTATAAGATGTTCCTCTGGCTGTGAGAACTAATTTTACCATCTCAAACCAAATCCGTGAGCATTACAAGGTCTGTAATCGTTAGCATCAGCAGTGTAGCTCCTAATCAGTTCACTGCAGTTGCCAGTAAAGCCAAGCGTCCGGGTTCTTCCCCGAGCCCGCTGGCTACATCCATGTTCTGTTTTGCTTTTTTTTTTTTTTTTTTTGCAAACCCCTTGGACTGTTCTGCTGTGTTTTGATGGCAGTCATGTAAAAATAACTCGAGTTGCTCGGGCTGTTGCACTCGAACACACTCCACTCGTCTGCCGTCACTGGCTCTTGCTTCCAGACCAGAACTGATTCTCATCGATTTCTGACCCGTCTCTCGAGAGCAGTTTGAGATGAGGCCCGGTCCCCTGGTTGGTTGAAAAAAAGCCAAAAGCATGAGATCTACATCCGCCCGTGTTCCCAAATAAACACATCAAGCATCTCGATGACCCGATGACCGCTGCATCATTCGTCTGTCTTCCTTAATCGGTCCGTTAGCTCTGTGGCGGTGGAACCGCTGCATAACGCTGTCCAACAGGCTGCGATCCAAACCTCCGGGACGCAGACAGATCGACCTGACGCCACCGTTGCCAAATCCGAATGACTAAATGCAGCGGGAGAGCGTTCAACACAGCGACTCCCTCTCGAGCTGTCAGTGCTCATTGCTGTGCCTCGACTGAACCAAGACTTCGGCAAAATGCCCTCGCTAGGGCAAGAACCGCAGCATCCATCTCCACCGTGCGCGCGCTGGTCATTAGAGAACGGTCTTCCCGTCCATTCAGCAAAAATGCGTATTAGACTTTCTATAATGGCATTTTCAATCCAAACTGATGCGTCTGAAACTCTCGAAAGGGTTATTTAAGGTTAGTTCACTAACAATCCAGGATCTCATTTCCTCTTCTGTACATCACCAAAAGTGCCAACACTGCTTTACTAAACAGGTCTCTGAATGAGTTAATAACGGACAGCTGCTCATTATTCATTCTCTCGGCTCTGTTCATCCCGCGTGTGTATTTCACGTCAGCATGCACGTCTGTAGGTCAGTTTGTGGTAAAGATAACCTCTGGGTCACTTCGGACCTCAGATCTATCTGCATGAACGATTTGTGAAACAGCTGTGAATTTAATGGTTAAACAGACGTCTGGCTAAAACAGATGAGACCGTCAGAATCCACTAACACTGCACGCGGTAATAAAACCGAGCCAAGAAAACACTGGCTCTCGTCCCTGCAGTGACCGTCTCTTATTCTGATCACAGTTAAGAGAAAAATTACAGGGTTCTCTTTCTGGCATCTGCGCTTAGATATTTCTCTCAATGAACAAAATAACTCTCATCTCTTGTCATTTCATTTCTGGTTTAGCCGTTTATCCATACGAGTTATTATTATTATTATTATCATTATTATCATCATCATTATTATTATTATCATTATTATTATTATTATTCCTGAATTCTCTTGGCTTCCATCAGGTTCCTCCCTTCTCCTGCATGTAGCAGGTCACAAACCTGGGTTTTCTCATCACAGGTGAAGACACAGTCTGTTATAACAAATAATCCTGAAAACTAATCTGAGCTGTTGGCTTTGAGGTTCTTCTGTCTTCTTCGGTTCCGAGTGTGTGTGTAGTGAGGATTTAATACTGAAATTCCACACATCAGTATTCAGGAGATGTCTTAATCGGAGACGTCACTTATCTCCAGGACTGATCTGTTTATGGATAAGACGATGGATGAATTTAGAGTAAGAGAAGGTTCTTGTTGTTTTTAAACACGGACGTGATGTGAATTAAAGAGACTACAATGACGCATAAGATGGTGTGATGAAGCGGAGGTAGTGTTACCGCACCCCGAAGGTGATTATTTTCCTATAACAGCACGTCCCCAAGTGGTTTTTTGCCAACAATTACATTTTATTCGTTAAATAGCAACACATCGTACTTTTATCTGTTTATAATTACATTTAATGTTCATGAAGCAAGTTACTTCCTGTTTACGTTATAGCAGCTATAAACACTCGCTCCCTCACCAGCTCTCTCTATTCCCTCTCTCTATTCTCTCTCTTTATTCCCTCTCTCTATTCCCTCTCTCTATTCTCTTTCTCTATTCTCTCTCTCTTTATTCCCTCTTTATTCCCTCTCTTTATTCCCTCTTTATTCTCTCTCTTTATTCTCTCTCTTTATTCTCTCTCTCTACTCTCTCTTTATTCCCTCTCTCTATTTTCTCTCTCTATTCCCTCTCTCTATTTTCTCTCTTTATTCTCTCTCTTTATTCTCTCTTTATTCCCTCTCTCTATTCCCTCTCTTTATTCTCTCTCTTTATTCTCTCTCTTTATTCTCTCTCTCTATTCCCTCTCTCTATTCTCTCTCTATTCCCTCTCTCTATTCCCTCTCTTTATTCTCTCTCTATTCCCTCTCTTTATTCTCTCTCTTTATTCTCTCTCTCTTTATTCCCTCTCTCTATTCTCTCTCTATTCCCTCTCTTTATTCTCTCTTTATTCCCTCTCTCTATTTTCTCTCTCTATTCCCTCTCTTTATTCCCTCTCTCTATTCCCTCTCTCTATTCCCTCTCTTTATTCTCTCTCTTTATTCTCTCTCTATTCCTGTCTTTATTCTCTTTATTCTCAGTAGAGAAGTGTAAACTCTGTACTGAAGATTTGGGAAAACTGAGTTCCAGCTTCACCTCTGACAGTTACACAGCGCTGACACTGGAGACTCCTTCCACACATGTTACATAAACATCAACGATTTTCCGTTTATTATCAGCGGAGCGTCCGCTGTACGCGTCCCTGTGAACGAGCCGTTACTATAGAAACCATAACGTATCAGAGCGAGAGCGTTAATATAAACCTGCGTTACTGTCAGAGCCGCTGTTCTAGAGAACTAATCACCACCTTCTGACCAATCACAGTCCAGAACTCAGCAGCGCCGCGGTGAAACATATCCACACTTTTTCAGTTAAGTTAACATTAAGTTGTAGACGTTCCTGCAGGTGTGCAAGGTACACTGCAGTCTTTTATATTTTATGGTAAAAGGAAGTAAAGTCGGTCTCTTCTTCTACCAAATCAGCTAAGCAGATATGGAGAACACTCCAGTATATCAGGCCATCTTCTGCTCCATCATCTACTCACAGTGAGATGATAACAGATCCAGACGTCCATGCAGAAGTGAAAATATGGTCGGCGTCTGGACCGTTTCGAGACCGATCTGAGTAACAGCTGTTCTAGAGAGGCACTGATACTTCTTAATGAACGTGATATACGTTTACAAGACTTTTACTCCAGCATCAGAGGAGAGTTTTTCAGCTGTAGACCAGCCTGGGGAACACATCAGCGTCCTCCAGCCAGCCCCTTCTGGGTCAGTGGTAAAAATAATAACTTGTCGTTTGGCATCGCATCTCTGCCAAGAGCTTTAACCATCAGCCTGGTTCCCCAAAAACGGCTTTCGCAATCATTCCTCATCGTTAAAGACGTTTTATCCAAAATCAAACTTATGTATAAGAAGATCAGAAAGAGAACTGCCAGGCCAGAACTTAACCCCTGACAGCGCTGTAAATCCTCCGTCGTGCTCGAATGCTTTCGTCATGTGCAACATTCCACTCCGGTGTCTTCTCATTCACATTTAATCCCAGGAACAAATATTTTATATTGAAATGCCGTACATGACGTGATCAGACACACGCGGTTCTCCTGACCTTTGAAAGTCAGTAATGTCGCAGTTGGACGATCGATTTACAAAACAAAACTTCGATTTTTCAATCTGAATGTTGCAACTACGTGCTCATAACTTAACATGAAAATCATCGGGTATATCCGGAGCAACCTGTGGTATAAAGAGACATTAATCCAAAAACTGATCTAAACAGGAGGGGCCAGTTTCTCAGACAGAGACTCCTTCCTCTAATCTAGCTGGAACAGTGGAAGCCTTACTGAAACGCCACGGAAGAACGATGAAATAGTGAATGCTTTGAGAAGAGTGAGAGTGCACTGCGTTCTTCTTACCCCATATTTGCACTGTCTGGAGGAGGCGCCGTACTGAAAGCGACACTGCTCGTCGGCATCGTACACCTGCCCCGGAGCCACGGTGGGGTACAGGAAGTCCCGCCTCAGAGGTTCATTGTCCAGACACGTTCCCCGACCTGAGCTGTCAAAAAAACAAACCTACAATGGGATTGGCTCTTGGACGGCGTTCGCTATTCACACAGCGATGAAAACGATCATCTCCAAACACACAAACATGAGAGAAATGTAAAACTAGAGCGTGAGAAATGTGAAGCTGAGCGCGCAGAATGACAGACAGCATCCTTAAAACCCAGACGTTTAGGCTTATATGGTGCTCTTGGCCTCGCATGAAAGCCTTTGAAGCACCGGTGAAGTAAGGAGTGAAAGATAGGATGTAAGGGAAGAAAAAAGGCAGTCGTGTGTCCGTGTGTTTAGTCTGTTTAGTCAGAGAGAAATATGGATGCTCTGAAGAACCGCTCACGGGGGGTGGAACCGCTGCGTCTGCTACTCGGAGACACGCAAGAAAAAAAAGAAGCGTGGACGAGGCGAAGGCCGCAAACCAGATGTTTTCTCATTTTCCGATTATTCTTAAGCTTGAGGATGAACATCTCAGAGGCGTGTCTGGGAGGAATTTGTGCACGAACGCTAACGCTATTAGGAAGGGAGTAGCGATGTGTCTTTCTGCCAATCTGTTAAAAACGAAATAAAGCTCACCATTACGCTAACACCGACACGGACAGGGTGCAAAGCTCCCATCAGGCTGGAGGGAATCCGAGCCGTGAAACACGACAGCAACAAACAACGCAAGCTCGGGAATCTGGTTTCTGTTTAACGTGCCAGAGGAAGCTTCGGCTGAAACGGGGATCTTTGGCTTCCCACTAGAATATTGGAAGGCTAATCTAATTCAAAATGAACCAAATATATCGGAACGGAAAGGAAAGAAACACACACGCTTCTTGCTCAGGGCGATGGGGGAACGACCGACGCCATATTCAGTTACATCCCTTCCTTTTTTTCCATGTTGTTGGGTGGAATAATCCTTTACTTTGGCTTCCATGCGATCCCCTCTGCTGGGAGAAACACAATCCTGGCTCGAGCCCCCTCGGATTCTTAACGTACCAACACAGACCGCTCGGTTTATTGCTTTAGAGGAAGACAAAATAGTCGTCTTAAAAATAGAAACAATTAGAAGAAAAGTCAACAAAACTTCCTCCCAAATGCGACCCTGTGGATATTTTGGAGACAAAGCTGGACGCTGTTTTTAGACTCAGAAGAACCGTTTTTAATATAAAACTGTACCCGAAACCTCCATTAGTGGTCGGGTCAGTACCACTGTCTGTCTGGACACGTTTATACCAAAAACATGGTGTTAATAAAGCTTCTCTCTCTGTAAAGCAGGCAGCGTTGAGCAAACCTTCTGAACGGACGCCTGCTCCAGAACTGAAGCTGTTTATTTGGCAAGGAGACACAACAACACTTCCAAAATCTGCTGGATGAAGAGTGAGAGAGAAACGAGAGACGTTCTGATGGCGGACGAGCGACGTACGAGCCGGAAATAAAAAGTACACGGCTGCAAAATGTTGACCTTGTGCAAGATCATCAGTTCATTTATTCAAGGTTCTTCTGGTTTATAAGTTCTCTCTATAGGTTGAAATCCGACGGCTTTAGCTTGAGAAGGTAAAGAAAACACAGACTGATTCTATAACAATGATAATCTCGAATGGATGAATAGCGCAGGAGTGTGCACATGGAGCTTTGCGGTTTTCTGTGTTAGTGATAATGGTGTAGATAAACATCTTTGACCAAGAACCCTATCTGAGAACCATCACGCCAGCCTGCTTTCCTTTCCATCACCTCACATCAGCAACAGTGAAGGGTATGAAGCAGAGGACAGAAAACAGAAAACATATGTATCGTAAGTATTCTGAATAATGTTCCTGTGGTTCTCGCACTCTCAGACAAAAAAAGGTTCTTAAAGGTTCCTTTAAAAGGTCTTTGTGACACCTAACGCCACAGGATTTCCCTTTCAGACAGGCTCCGGAGTAAAACGACCTTCTGTAAGCTCTGTAAGAGCCCAGTCCTGGAGCCATGGAGAAGGAGAAGGAGAAGGTTGTTGAACTTACTCCAGGAAGCTGGTGATGTAGTCCTTGCTGCAGGTGGACCAGGAGAAGGGGTTGGTGTTGGCTGTGATGTGTGCCGCCATCAGCTTGGCCGTCTCATGCCCCTTAGTCCCGCAGGCATTCCCGATTCCATCATGGTTCATTCCAAAGCTGTGAGAGGAGGAACACACAAGGGGGCGGAGTCAGAGGTCAGTCCCAGTCCTGCCAATCAAACCCCTCCCACTCTCACTCAGGCTTAAACCCAGGACAAGCTCGGGCAGCACCTCTTGGCCGTGAGATGTAAGGGGCTGTAGCGCAGGACGTCTCCTGTGGCTAAACTGATAAAGGGCGGGATTATCTCTGACTCTGAAACAGCTGGATGTGTAGGACAGTGGGGTCAAAGGTCACGAGCTGTCTAGAGCTCTTACAGGACGAGAAAGTCTTAATGACCACCTGTGTGCTGAGCCGTCAATCAGTAATTACAGGGTTAAACAGAGCCGAGTGCAGGAGGGAAAGAGGAGCAGCGCTGTGAGGGGACACGCCTACCTGCTGGGATCTGAGATACACACACACACACACACACACACACACACACACTCACACACACACTCACACTCACTCAACATCTCATTCTCACAATCTAGCAATATTACATTCTCAATCTCTCACACAGTCTCACAGTGACACACTATCACACACTTTCCATCTCACTCTCACACTTTCTCACTGACAACCTAACTCTCACACTCATATACTCACACACTCACACACTCACACACTCACACACATACTCACACTCATGACTGCACTCACATCATCCATCCATCCATCCATCTTCTACACCACTTACTCCTTCTCAGGGTCGCGGGGAACCTGGAGTCTATCGCAGGGAGCATGGGGCACAAAGCGGGGTACACCCTGGACAGGGTGCCAATCCAACGCAGTCAATCACATACACACTCACACACACATTCATACACTACGGACACTTTGGACACGCCACACTCGCATCATTTCTCACTCAAACTCTAAGTGTCACACTCTCACAATCACAATTTCATTCTCTCACAAATTCTCACCCAATCTCACGCTCTCACATTTTCAGTCTTACCCTCACTCTGCCAAACCTCACTCTCTCGTACACTCGCACACTCTCACACACTCAACAAAGTCTGTCAGACTCACACTCTCCAAATCCCCAGCTGATAATGCTGCACATACATCATTTTAGCAGTGCCTTTCTTTCTTTCTTTCTTTCTTTCTTTCTTTCTTTCCTTCTAAAGCAGTATCTAACAGAACTGAATCACTCCGTCCCTGTGTACCTCTACAGATGGTGAGTTTAATAGATTTTACTCTCCTCCGGATTTAAATCAGCACAGCAGAACTACAACACTTGACTTTTTTTCCTTGAGAAAGCTGGGAGTATTTTTACAACCCCCCCCCCCCTGCGCCCGACCCCCCCCCACATTCCCCCAACAGA
>NC_071270.1:29041138-29049211 GCF_023375685.1 Ictalurus furcatus
AACCACGCATGTCGTCTCGCCTCCTGCCAAGCTGTCTGAATAATGTACACACTGCGCTGATAATCCAATAAAAGAAAACGAAGCAGCAGGCACGCATGCACCGAGACGGGAACGACCAGGCCTTGAAAATACACTCATTTATTTTTAATGGCAACATGCAATCCAATCATATGTGGGCTCTTAATGTATTAAAACACACACACACACACACACACACACACTGAATTGAAAATTAAATTTCAGTCCCTCACTGTCCTTCTCTCTGATCTTTATGGAAGACATCCAAAAAAGCGTACGGAGCACTCTCAGGGACGAGACTGCTCCTCGCCGGGAAAACGATTTATTTTGATTCGTTTACTTTCATTTCCCGTCGCGTCCCTCCTGCCATTCTGCATTGTGTAGGATAATAAATAACAATGTGACCGCAGGGGGCGGGACCAAACTGTCAATCACGGCACGGTGACCAAACTTGTATGTGGAACCGTTCACCGTGATGAAGTTCTTACCGTGACATCTAATATGCAGTTTAAAAACACGCCCACATCACCACAGTGTATTTTCAGAAGCGCAGCAGAGACGATTAAACTGCGCACATTTGATCACGAATCAGTTCCTCAACCAGCGTTGTCTCCTCACAGCCCCGGGGTCCCTGGTTCCCTCACGAGCTCGGGTTTCTGTCTGTGTGGAGTTTCACATGTTCTCACATGTTCTCCTTGTGTTTGTGTCCATTCTCCGCTTTCTCAGGTTTCCTCCCACCTCCCGAAGGTGTGCCAGTAGGCTGACTGTCTGTGCTTAATTAACCCTAATTGTGAATGAGTGTGTGTGTGTGTGTGTGTGTGTGTGTGTGTGTGTGTGATGGACCGGCAATCCACCCCGGGTGTATTCCCAGATCACGCCCAGCGTTCCCGGGATAGACTCCGGAATCTTCGCCAGCCTGACCTGGATAAAGTGCTCACTGAAGATGGATGAATGAATTCCCCAACATCGTGCACTGTTCTAGGTGAGGCAAAGTTTCAAGGAAGTTCAGGTGTGTTGAGAAAATGTGTAAACACAAATGTAGGAAACCTTTTAACCTGCGTCACGGAACGCCAACATCGTTATAAAACACCAAATCAAAGAAACGGATACCAAAGAAATTCCGTTCATTTCTTTACACCTCTTAATATCACCGTTAATCTTTGCCAGTGGATTGTTTTTGTATTTTTAAAAAAATTACATTCATTTATGCAAATGAGGGTTAAACATGCGTAAGGTTCTCAGACTTAATAAAACTTAATAAAAATCGTTTGATGTTAGAATGAAAACTTTTACAGTGTAATGTAAACCTAACAATTATTAAACATTCTTCTGTAATACTCTTCTAATTTAGGGACAGGAATGCACTTCTAAAACCTCAGGAATGCAGAAATGATCTAGGAACTGAGATTTCGGTTCTAAACAAAAACGAAAGTACAAAGATATATCAGGAGATGATCTTTCCAGGGTTATACTGTACGCCATGACGTGGGTGTGAATCTGCAGCGCTTCAGAGTTTAAGAGAAGACGATGTCATACAGCATGTTGTATGAGCGGTTCTCCTTGTTGTGTCTTCCTGCAGTCTCTCAGAAATTCACGAATTTGTACACGTTAAGACGCGTAAGCGATTCCGATTCTTTCTGCCAGCTGTTTGTAAGATAAATACGGCGTACGATCGGAAGTCTGGCCTTGGTGAAGCTTTCTCTCTCTTTCAAGGTATCATTAGTCATAAAAGAAAACCCCGCGTCGCTAAAATAAACGACAGACGCAGCCGAGGTATCTTCCTTCCTGGAGGATTCCACAATGGTCTTACCAGACGCGATGGTTAATCAGCGCTTCCTGGACCCTGCGTCAATGTCTTTAAAAAAAAAAGACACCCGTATAGCATCTCCAGACTGAACACTGAACTCTAATTCATGAGCTTTTTCTTGGCCGGAGCTGCTGCACCATCTTACCTGAACCTCAGCTCATTTGTTTGAGCCTGCTCTCAGGAACGCAGAACATTTCTCATCCGAGGCAACAGTCGCTCAGTCCAAAGAATACAGAACTGTCAGAAAGGACAGGAACAACAGTGTGTGTCGAGTCTCTGCAGCGAGACATAACGAGCGCCTGGAGAATAATCCTTCAGCGAGTTACAGAGCACTAAACACGACCAGACTGCATCTTTAATCATTCTTTATTTTACTCCATTCAGATTAAATGATGTGATTTGTGCTCGTCTGAAGTTCTGCTGGTTCTGGATCTTTCACTAATGAGTGACCAACTGACAGATGGCTGCGCATTTCATTACGCACGTGTAGATATCTTCTGACATTTCAGTGGAGATTTTTCAATGGTGTAAATTTAGTGTGATGTAAATGGAGTGAAGCAACAGATAAAACCGACTGTCTCGGATGATTCCTCGGGCTCGTCCACGGCGTGTGGGATCAGACGTCTCTTCACTTCGACTTTTTATTTCCAACCTGCAATAAGTTCCCACAAAAATGAAAGAAAATGTAATAAGTGTGTTTTCGTGTCCTCCTGTCATATACGCGCTCTCGGTAAACGTGTACAGAGACATTAGCAGAGGTCGCGGGTGTGTCTGGGGAGTGTACGTAGCTAGTACAGCTAGCTCGCTTTGCTAATCTAATCTGAGGACGAAGCCGAGCGTGTAACACGCAGATCACACACCTGATTCGAATTTCACACTGATTACGGCGTTATTTAATTTACACTATGCGGCTAAAAGTATGTGCACCCCTGACGATCACACCCATACGTGCTTGTTGAACATCTCATTCCAGTTTCATTCCCCCTGTGTTTGCTCTTCTGGGAAGGCTTTCCACTAGATTTTGGGGCGTGGCCGTGGGGATCAGTGATCTTTCAGCTACAAGAGCGTTAGTGAGGTTGAGGTCAGGTGCTGATGTTGATGTTGTGATGATGATGTAAGGAGACTCCAGTTCCAGTTCATCCCAAATGTGTTCAGTGGGGTCGAGGTCAGGACTCTGTGCAGGACACTCGAGTTCTTCTACCTTCCCCCAACCTTCACACACCACGTCTTCATGGAGCTCGCTTTGTGCACCGTGTGTCGCGCTGGAACAGTGTTTGGGATTCTTAGTCCTTAGTGAAATTGTAAATCTACAGCGTACAGAGACGTTCTATACGACTGTGTGGAGAAGAAGCTCATATGGGTGTGATGGTCAGGGGTGCACATACTTTTGACTAGTTTCAGAAGCTTAATATAGCTGCTGCTGTTTCTCATCAGAACATAAAGTGAACAAGTTGTGAAAACTGTCGTACTCAGCTAAATTAAAAGTTCAGAGGAAAAGGAAAACCCGAGGGGAAAAATGTTAGCACAAGTCAGAAAAACGCCGAAGACGCTACAGGTGAAACGAAGGGTGTGATTCGGTTGCCATGGTAACAGGGACAAAATAGCTAGAAGAGAAGTGCAGCGTTGTTTTCCAGGTGATGACATCATGCGGTGTCGATCAGTGACTGGCAGCCTGGAACTCATCGCCATGCCGACTCAGCACTTCTACACAACCCTAAAGTAAACGGTGCGTCCTGCGTGACACGGCGTAGCGAGGTTATTATGGGCTGGATGAGGTCACGACTAAACGAGCACCTGAGTGATGAGCGGGAGACACGGGGGATCGTTCTGCACGGCTGACATGTTATCTGTTTAATCCTGCAGAATAACCGGGTTAAAGGTTTAGCCTGGAGGACTGTATCGTGATTAATCTGATTAAAAATGTCTCCTTATCTAGAAAAGTTCATCCAGATCAACAGGGTTCGTCAGTAAACGGATCAAAATAAACACTTCCCTGTATTTTCCAGCACTTCCAGACTAAATAATGACTTTTTCCAGCGTTAATATTTAAGCACAGAAACAAACATGATAAGATTCGTCATTTAAGCATCAGACATCTGTGCCTACTTTCTGATGCCTCGCTTTACTCGTCAATAAAAACTCCTCATTTCAAGCAGAAACGCCATGTTTTATATCATTTTTTCAGCACAGATGTTTTTAAGACTTTTAAGCATCTGCTGATTTTCAATCAAACTATAAAATCTTAAAAAGTCCTCGTAAAAAAAGTCCTTAAAAAGTCCTGTAATGTCTCTTTTATATAACGCACTGGAATGTTTTGCTTGGATTAAGGGATTGAGTGGCGTTGTTCGATGGTATGGAGTCATTGTGCTAATGATGTAATTGCACTGTATTTTATAATTGATCATATTCAGATTATTGTGTTTATTGATTGACTGTATTGTTTATTTTTGTCTCGTGGTTTTGTTTGTGTTTTTCTGTTTTTGATAAAGGAAGTCTAAAACTCTTTTGGTCAGAAATATGGAGATGGGAATAGTTCGGTAAAGCTTTACCAAGTGTGTGTAGAAATCACACAATCCACCCGAGTACCAAGAGTCTGCGCTAAATAAACGATTCCATGATTATATAAATAATAAGTTTAAAACGCTTTCCATCTCACACTCAGAGTTTAGTTTTCTTTTTCGTTTGCTCAGATCCCCAGAACACGCGGCGTTTCTGCAGCACTACAGCTCTGTCCTTTGGCTCAGTTTAGCAGATAAAGTCTACAGAAAAAACCCCAAAACACACAGCGTGTTCGATTCACTTCGTCCAGTCGAGTCGATTCAGAGTCGATTCACTTTCCCACTGTTAAGACTTCACTCTGAAGCGGATCGAGAACACCTCGCTCAGATGCCCTCGGACCCGAGCGTGACCTCCTCACCTGCCTACAGAACCGCACTGAGGCGGAGAACACACCAGGGTTCTGTTCACACTCACTAAATACTGTGTGTGTGTGTGTGTGTGTGTGTGTGTGTGTGTGTGTGTGTTTGAAAGCACTCTTCATTACATTCCTCAACTAGAGCCCAGCGTTCTACAGAAAGAGACGTCACTGACCTGGTGATGAGGACAGCGTTATCGTGGTGAGCGATGCCGTTCTCCGGGATGCTGTTTCCGTCCCCCTGATGAGACAGCAGCGATTTCTGCCACTTACAGAAACTGTCCAGCGATTTATCTGCATGGTGATTAATCTCCAGATTCGGCTGCAACACAGAGGAAGAACTTTGTGAGGATCGGTCAGAAGGTGTTGGTTAGTTTTCCAGAACAGCAGCTCTGACAGAAGCGCAGGTTTATAATAACGCGCTCGTTATCTAATTCTAATGAACTTCAAGAGAGAATAAAGAGGGAGGGGACGACTGTTTACAGCTGCTATAACGTAGGTGTGAACTTGTTTCGGATGTAACTGTAAATGGATAAAAATGATGTCAAACTTATATAAACACACATAAAAATCTCATCAGTGGTAAACTGCTGCGCTATAAGAGGAATAAAACACTATAACATGCCTTTATAGGAAAATAATCAACTTCAGGGTGGTATGAGGGATAATATAAGGAGACTGGTGTCTGACGTTCTCTCAGTTCCCTGTAGAACGTCTGGTTCTCTCATTATACATATCTACATATGGGTTTACAGTGCTCCTGAGGGACTCGAGCGAACCTCTATCTGTTTGAACAGCTTTCATCTTCCGCCGTGGTGGCCCAGATGGTAAGACGCTTCTGTCTGTCTGTCTGTCTGTCTGTCTGTCTCATCCAGACCCATCATATAAAAAACAGCCCTCTAGAGTCCCGGTGTTACTAAAAATAGGTTCTGCTGCGACAGAACCTTCGAGTTCTATGTATAGGAGACTATATAAAGAATGAAGGCTCAGTGAAAATGGCCGCGCAGCCTGTAATTAGAGTTAAAGGCTCCATATGTCACTGTGTTATTACTGCGGTGAACTCATACACACCGCTCACTGCTCCGAGGAAATGTTCTAATACACAGCGCAGAACCTCACCACATGGAAATGTACACTCAGGAAAAAAGGGTTCTTCAACGGCGCTTAGTTTCCTAAAAGGATTCTACGTGAAACTCTACCAGAAACGAACTTTTTCTTCTCACAATCAGCCAAACTCATACCAAGTGCACCAGACACGTACACTCGAAAGGGTTCTTCACTTGTCCCTCTGGCAGAACCCTTAAAGGTTCTTTGTAGAATCCAATTCAAGCAGAAACATTTTTAGAAGCTGAGGACCCTTAATTATACAATGGAGAATCCAAACATTTCTACTTGGTCTCCTTCTGATAGGGAAACAGTTTGGTGTAGGGATCCACACAGAACCTTTCCACAGACGGAGAAGCAAATAAGCCTTATGGGTTTTTTTGAAAGCCTAGATCTCTCAATTATCCAATGAGAGCTTAGAACCCTTGAAGAACCCTTTTTTTTTTATATAAGAGTGTACAGAGCACCTAGAACCTGTCAGGAATTTCACATTTATCTTCTCTGTACTTGGTGCGCTGTTAGGAACAAAGGGGTTCTTCAAAGGTTCTTTAAGGCTTTTGGTTTGGATATCTAAATGCAGAAGTTGAATTAAAACCAATTCGATTTATATTCCATCATTTGAGTTTGTGCAGCTTTAGAAAGAGGGTTCTTTGAGCATTCATTGGATAATTAAGGGTTCTTCATTTGTCCCTGGAGGGAAATCCTTAAAGGTGTGAAGTAGAACCCTTAATTATCCAATAAATCCTTAAAGAACCCCTTAACAGGGAAGTGTTCTGTGTAGAACTCTACAGCAAAGTGTTTTCCTATCAGAATTTACTTCTTAGCAGTTCTGTTATTTAGGGCCTCCTAGCCCCTGAAAAGGGTTCTACTTGGAACCCTATTGATAGACAAACACTCTGTTGTAGGGTTCTACATGAAACCTTTAAAGAAATTCCCCCAAATGAACAACGCGAGACCCCGTAAAGGTTGTTATCCTTATTTAAACATGTTATTTTCATTTAATTTAGATGTTTAGATGATAAATTGTAATAAATTGTGGTTATGGCGTGAGAACCCTCACCTGGTCCTCCGTCAGAACAATCAGCCTGGTCACGATAATGTTCACAACGTTTCCTAGACTGGCATCACGGTAAAGTTTGGCAACCTGACCTCCAGAAAAGAAGAAAAGACACAAAGTCAGACAAAATGATGTCGACGTCTCGATGCGTTCCGTCTCAGGCTGGAGAACGGAGCTCCGATTGGACGCGTCGTGGGTCATGTGACATAAACAAGAAGCAGGATCAAACTTACAATATTCATGACGGACAGGATGTAGTGCTCGATGTCCTTGCGTCCGTGGTAGCCCACCATCATCTTGTCGGCCCACCACCAGGGTCTCCACGAAGCGCTCGGAGCTGATGGAGCGCCGCTGACCGCTGAGGACTGCCGGAGGTGTGGTTATTCTGCGAAGGGGGCGGAGCCACGGGGCCGTGGCTGCTTTTCCAACATGGCGTCCGCTTTATCGTGAGGTCTGTGAGGTGGAGTAAAAAAAAACCCCCAAAAAAAACAAAAAAAACACCTCACTAAGATCAAAGCCAGTTTATTTATTTGATACATTTAAGCAATATTTTGACGCCGTAAAAACATCACACACATTCAGTAACATATTTAAAAACCTAGTGTTCTACTTAGGAGGGTAAGAACCCTTAGTTATCTAGAACCTAAAAGGGTTCTTCTGTGAACGAGCTGTTACTATAGAAAACGATAACGTGTTAGAATATGAGTAGAAACCTCCGCTACTGTCAGAGCTGCTGGTATAGAGAATTAATTAACACCTTCTGACCAATCACGGGGCCAGACCTCAGTGTGAAATGTAATTATTTATGTATGTGTGTGTGTGTGTGTGTGTGTGTGTGTGTGTGAGAGACTACATTCCTGCAGCCAGAGTGTTTATGACCCAGATGCTGGAGGAAAAAGTCATTAGATACGTCGTGTTGAGACTCGCTGACTTCCTCATGATGACAACCTTCACACTGACCTACAGCACTGCAAACACACATACTTACTCTTACACACACATACACACACACCACACACACACACACACTCGCTCCTCGCATGTCACTCCTGTATGTCTTACAGAAGCAGCTCTAATTGGTTCTAAAGGCTGAGGAGATCTTCAGAGTTGTAGATCAGTTGGAAGACTAAGCGTCCTCTGTGTCTGTCTTCACCTCACTGTTACCTGTCCCTG
>NC_071270.1:29052833-29060333 GCF_023375685.1 Ictalurus furcatus
CTCTCAATCTCTCTCTCACTCTCTCACTCTATCTCTCCCTCTCTCTCTCACTCTATCTCTCCCTCTCTCTCTCACTCTATCTCTCCCTCTCTCTCTCACTCTATCTCTCCCTCTCTCTCTCTCAATCTCTCTCTCACTTTCCCTCTCACTCTCTCACCCTCTCTCTCAATCTCTCTCTCTCTCTCTCTCTCTCTCTCTCTCTCTCGTTTAGGATTTTTACACTCTCTGGTCACGGTATGAAACATACACAACATATTTAAAAGAAAAATCACCCTGTATTTGAAAATATGCATTTTTTTAAAACCCTCTACATCATCAATCTGTGGCATTTTCTACTTGGAGTGGGACGATACCTCAAACATATTGTATCACGCTCACATTACGATTCTCATTACGAGACATTTCGATATGAAGCACAGTAAAGGTTTGCAAACACACTGCCAGAAATGATAGTACTTTATTTAATTCCTACAAAAAACCTTTTAAAAAAGAACAACATTTTTAAATTCTGTTAAAAACTTTGAACAGTTTTAATTGTTAAGTCCCCGAGAAGCGCCTTAAAACTCGTAGCGTTATTCGATGTGTTGATGTAATTCCCACTGAAACAGGCGGGACATATTGAGTGGCTCCTCCCCTCTTTTTAAATAGCCAATACCATTTATCTTAGCTCACAACCCGGGCTAAGCAATGTGATTTTATAACGTTGGGGGCGGGACACTTCAGATTCTAGAGAGCGTTTGATTGGACAGAAAGTCTGATGAGAAGCTGGCGTGCAGAATGATGTCATCAGAACGGTTGATGCGTAGCGGTGGTAGAGAGACTGGACATTTTAATGCGTAAATCTTTAAATGTGTACTTTGTCCTTGTTTTTAATAAAGTGATCTAGCTTATAGAAAACTTTAAGGCTGACACATTCATACTAAAAGCCACAAAACTTCGATTTTGATTTACAAGTACAAAACATCAGATCAGCTGCTTGTAGTCCGTTTGTAATTATTTTAAGAAATGTACAAATTAATAATCATTAAAAAAATATCAACACTATCTCATAAAAAAGGCGTGTTGTGATGTGACGGTGATATGGACATGACATCATCATTATACCGTCCAGCGCTGATTCTACTACACACCATACGTTCTGAGAACTTCAGTCTTTCCTTAACCCTTTAACATGGTTCTGCTCGAAGAAATCACTGTTTTCTTGTAGTATAGATGTTAAAGCATTGTCTCAGAAACCTCTTTTCAGATATTTGAGATAACACCAGAGAAACACCGGAGAAACTTTATTACGTTTATAACGTTTATTGGATGGTTTTTCGTGTTTCCTCGGCAGACTGTAGGAAAAAAGCCTCCAGAAAGAAACCGCCTCGCTGCCTCTCCACATTCCCACAGATTTATGTGAATGCCACACGAGATACCACGCAGGAATTCAATATGGTGTCCCGTCTCCCACGTGTCCTCCCTGTCAGAGAGGTAAGTGGGCAGGACTCAGGACTTTCCTCTGGAATTTTCCATCCTCTCTCTCTCTCTCGCTCTCTCTCTCTCTCACTCTCTCTCTCTCTCTCGCTCTCTCTCTCTCTCTCTCGCTCTCTCTCTCTCTCACTCTCTCTCTCTCTCTCTCTCTCGCTCTCTCTCTCTCTCACTCTCTCTCTCTCTCTCGCTCGCTCTCTCGCTCGCTCTCTCTCTCTCTCTCTCGCTCTCTCTCTCACTCGCTCTCTCTCTCTCTCACTCTTTCTCGCTCTCTCTCTCTTGCTCTCTCTCTCTTGCTCTCTCTCTCACTCTCTCTCTCTCTCTCGCTCTCTCTCTCTCTCTCTCACTCTCTCCTCTCTCACTCTCTCTCTCGCTCTCTCTCTCTGAAACAGAAAGACAGAGCTCACATCTCGTGTCTCGGGTCCTGAATCACAAATCTCAGGTCTCGTTCTGCTCTGTGTACGGTCACAATCACATCATATTACATTACATCATGCGTCAGGACACGCAGCCATTAATAACCTCGCACTGCATCCCGGGACACGCAGATCCCAAATACCTCAACACACTCCTCACTCCTGACATGACGGATAACCTGCTACGTCCTGAAGCAGGAAAACAACAGAATTTATTATCACTGATGCTAATGTCGAGATGTTCAATATTTTGAATATTCAAGAACTTGGATTCATCTTTAGCATGCTCGTGTACGGAGTAAAACACCATGAGGAGTGTTGTGGCAGGAAAATAATCCACGGTGAGTTGTTACACCACAGATATTTACCGTTAATTAACCTTTTATTTATTTATTAAAGAACAATTCATTTGTATATCTGTTTATAGTTACATGTAATGTTCTGGAATGTTATAGCACAGGTATAAACAGTCGTTCCTTCACCAGCCGGTCTTTATTCTCTCTCTCTTTATTCCCTCTCTTTATTCCCTCTCTTTATTCCCTCTCTTTATTCTCTCTCTCTATTCCCTCTCTCTATTCTCTCTCTTTATTCCCTCTCTTTATTCTCTCTCTTTATTCCCTCTCTTTATTCTCTCTCTTTATTCTCTCTCTTTATTCTCTCTCTTTATTCTCTCTCTCTATTCTCTCTCTCTATTCCCTCTCTTTATTCCCTCTCTTTATTCTCTCTCTTTATTCTCTCTCTCTATTCTCTCTCTCTTTATTCTCTCTCTCTTTATTCCCTCTCTTTATTCTCTCTCTCTATTCCCTCTCTTTATTCCCTCTCTTTATTCCCTCTCTTTATTCTCTCTCTTTATTCCCTCTCTTTATTCCCTCTCTTTATTCTCTCTCTTTATTCTCTCTCTTTATTCTCTCTCTTTATTCTCTCTCTCTATTCTCTTTCTCTATTCCCTCTCTTTATTCTCTCTCTCTTTATTCCCTCTCTCTATTCCCTCTCTCTCTATTCTCTCTCTCTCTATTCCCTCTCTTTATTCTCTCTCTCTTTATTCTCTCTCTCTATTCCCTCTCTCTCTATTCTCTCTCTCTCTATTCCCTCTCTTTATTCTCTCTCTCTTTATTCTCTCTCTCTTTATTCTCTCTCTCTATTCCCTCTCTCTCTATTCTCTCTCTTTATTCTCTCTCTCTATTCCCTCTCTCTCTATTCTCTCTCTCTCTATTCCCTCTCTTTATTCTCTCTCTCTTTATTCTCTCTCTCTATTCCCTCTCTCTCTATTCTCTCTCTTTATTCTCTCTCTCTATTCCCTCTCTCTCTATTCTCTCTCTCTATTCTCTCTCTTTGTTCTCTCTCTTTATTCTCTTGAAGTTTCTTGAATGTTAGTGAGGAACGGTAAAGAAGCGTAAACTCTGTGTTAAAGCTGTTACGTTGTGAGCGCAGGTCCGACTCGCCGGTGGCGTAGCGGGGCGAAGCTGCCAGGAGCGTCCACTCTACAGCGAGCGTTCTCCTGATGAAACGCAGCAGGAGACACAAACCAGCTGGCAGCTGCAAGCAGACCTGCAGGTGCAGAGAGGATCCGAGCCTGACGCACAGACACGCAGCTATGCTAATATTTTGCTGTCACTCTCCAGTCGCTTTAACACAAAGCAGATGCGGCGGAGTGCAACACACACCGCAGCTCCGATAAGAGATCTGCAAAAGGGGCGCTTAGGCCTCAAATCAGGTGCGTTTGGGCCCCTCTGTGTTTTACTGCCATTACGCATTTCAATGGTATCCTGCCTGGCACTCGTTCCCCTCTCTCTCTCTGTTTTACTCTCTCTCTCTCTCTCTTTTACTCTCTCTCTCTCTCTCTTTTACTCTCTCTCTCTCTCTCTTTTACTCTCTCTCTCTCTCTCTCAAACCCATTTACAGCATTTTCATCATTAATCTTGATGGTCCTGGCTCTGAGTCTGGATCCCAGCCTTGCGCTGGTCTCGAGTCCAAACACTGAGCAGTCCAGAGAGATGTTAGATAAACCAGAAAGCAATCACAACGAACACAGTAAATAAAACATTTAAAAACAAGCTAAAACCGTTTAACATTGCAATAATTCCTGCAGGACACCGAGCTGAGGAAGATGCTTTATAATAAACACTACAGACAGCCAGATGTGGACCAGAAGGGGTCAAAGTCTTACACGTTATTTTAATGTTTCTGCTCGTTTTTAACTCATCAGATACCCGTCACACCTGTTACTCAGAGTACAGAGCGCTCTTCATTCCTCAGGTAGCTTTAACATCCTCACTTCATCTTCACGTCAGGATTAGAACACTTCAGGACGTGCTGTTACAGGAAAATAATCAGTGACGGGACGGTGCGACATGTTTTATTCCTCTTACACCACAGCCATTTACCAGCCATGATCATTTTTATACTTACATTTCATTCTGTTAAATGAGTTACTTCCTGTTCTCACTGACATTATAGCAGCTGTAAACACTCGCTCCCTCACCATCCCTCTCTCTATTCCCTCTCTCTATTCCCTCTCTCTATTCTCTCTCTCTATTCTCTCTCTCTATTCCCTCTCTCTATTCTCTCTCTCTATTCTCTCTCTCTATTCCCTCTCTCTATTCCCTCTCTCTATTCTCTCTCTCTATTCTCTCTCTCTATTCTCTCTCTCTATTCCCTCTCTTTATTCCCTCTCTCTATTCCCTCTCTCTATTCCCTCTCTCTATTCCCTCTCTCTATTCTCTCTCTCTATTCTCTCTTTATTCCCTCTCTCTATTCCCTCTCTTTATTCCCTCTCTTTATTCCCTCTCTCTATTCCCTCTCTCTATTCTCTCTCTCTATTCCCTCTCTCTATTCCCTCTCTTTATTCCCTCTCTCTATTCCCTCTCTCTATTCTCTCTCTCTATTCCCTCTCTCTATTCTCTCTCTCTATTCTCTCTTTATTCCCTCTCTCTATTCCCTCTCTTTATTCCCTCTCTTTATTCCCTCTCTCTATTCCCTCTCTCTATTCTCTCTCTCTATTCTCTCTCTCTATTCTCTCTTTATTCCCTCTCTCTATTCTCTCTCTCTATTCTTTCTCTTTATTCTCTCTCTCTATTCCCTCTCTTTATTCCCTCTCTCTATTCCCTCTCTTTATTCTCCCTCTCTATTCTCTCTCTTTATTCTCCCTCTCTATTCCCTCTCTCTATTCTCTCTCTATTCCCTCTCTATTCCCTCTCTTCACATTAATAAAAAAAAGCGCTGAAACCTAGAATCAGCTGTGAATGAGCGGTTGCTATAGAAACAGTAACGCATTAAAACGAGTGCATTAATATAAAGCTGTGATGTGCAGCTGCGTTACTGTCAGAGCCGCTGTTATAGAAAATGAATCGTCACCTTCTGAGGTTCTGTACTCACCAGGCCGTTGCAGTTACTCAGCGCCACTCCTGTAGTGTCGTACTGATCCAGTAGGTATCCAACGTAATGGCAATCGTCCACCACAGCGTGGCGCCACTCCTGCCCGCCCCTACCCCAGTACTCTACAGTGAAATGTTTGGACACCAGGTTGGGGTTGAGTGTGAGGTTCAGGTGAAAGTGTTTGCCGTAAGCCGACAGGCGGTAAAAGAGTCTGGTCTCTGCGGCGTCCGGCCCGGTTTGATCCAGTGCCCGTCTCCTGCGTCCGGGCCGGTGCTGCTTCACAGTGTAACTCATAAACTCGCCCTTATCGTTCAGCCGAACAGGCACCGTGAGCTGGTAGTCCTCCAGGTGGGACAGAAACTCCTCTTTTCATTTCGAGAAGAGAAAGCACAGTGAGAGTGAGAGTTAACGATACCGTACACAATCACTCAAATCATGTTTGACGTGTAGAACACTAGAACCCGGGTCTTACCTTGAGAACTGTAAGAAAGGCTCTGAGGATCAGCAGCGGCCAAAAGCAGGCTCAATATCCAAGTCAGCGTCTTCCACAAAATTTCCATAATTTAGAGAAGGTCTGACATGGGGGAGGGGGTTTGGGGGGGGGGGCTACACGAGGATTAAAACAGTTCAGTCAGTCCAGCACCATAACAGATCCGATCTAATGATCATCTCTGACACTCTCAAACTTCGGTCCACAAAGACGTCCAGTCCAGGAAGCTTAAAAGTCTTTGGAAATTCGAAGCCTCCAGGTCTGACTCGCCTGTGCCTCCGAACGTGTGCCAGCCATGAGCGAGGCCAAATTACTTCAAGTACGTCCAGAGCAGCAGATCTACAGCGGGAGGTTCTCGTTTGAGTCTGTCCATTTGTCTGCCTGGAAATGAATCAGAACAGAGGACATGCTTAAGCTCATTCAAACTGGACAGTGATATCTGTCAGTGCATCTGCCACGGGGACGTTCCTGCACTCCTCTTCATGCTCTCGCTACCTCTGAGCTCATACGTGATGTGTGCAGGCCAAATGGAGCTTCGCTCTTCCACGCAGCCAGATTGGACCGTTTCCTGCATTGGGCCTTCGAGTAAAATAACGCCGGGGTTACAGTGACAGGGTCGTTTCATCATGAACAGCACTGGGAACTGTCACGCCAATCTGGCAACCAAGGAAGCTTATAGTCCCCTGATCATCTGTTTTCAACTCTCGGCCTTTCTACACAGAACGAGTCCTTGTTATATTAAAACACTAACACCTGTATTCAGAGTCACCGACTTAACTCCAGAAGTTACGTCAGTGGCTACGTGAGGAAAGTTCCTCGTGTTCAGAGTCGGGTTACGCAGCTGCTAAAGTGGATTTTCTGGCTGCACTATTCGGATTATTAAAATCACCTGTGTGTAGGCCACGCCTCTGAGGTTGCCAGATTTTTCATGGGTGGACTCGTCTGAGACGGAGTTTTTAAATACGGTCTAGAGTCTAGACAAACAAAGAAAAAACACACCTTTAAACCTGAAACAAATCAGGGCTAGAAAATGCGGACTGGAGAAGGAAATAACGTTTTATTGACATGCCATCAAATGTAATATGATGTAAAATAAAAGCAAGAGACCATTTCAAAATGAATTGAGATGGTCTGCATGCAACCGAGACACGCCTCTGTCTTAGATAAACTCCTCCCCCGTGTCCGGAACTCTCGCGTAACTTCTGAACAGCGCTGAATAACTAAAGTCTGTAGTTTCTGAATACCGATGTGTGTAATTTCAGTATTAAGTCCTCACTGAAGCCTCAGCTCTGATTACAGATCTAAACCAGACCACAGGTTTAGAGGACAGTACAGTGATGCTGCATGACGTCATAAACCAGCTGACGAGGTGCCACATTACAGCATTGTTTACGGAAGGGCAGTTCAGTTGGTTCAGTCAGTCAGCTCCAGTCTCCATGTGGTGTCATCAGTTTCAGTCCAGACCTGCTAATTATCTGCTGAGTCGACTCAGGAGTCTTTACACAGGAAAATCACCACACTGAGCTGAATCCTGAGTCTCCTGGGCTGGAACCGATGACTCCATGCCAGATTTTGGACAGAGGAAAGCAAAACAAATCATCTTCACCATGTAGTTAGCAAAAATAACCCTTAATACAGCATGATCAAGGTCACTGATTACAGTGGTTTGGATAGTAAACAATGAAAAACACTGTTATGGAAACACCGTCTGGAGCTCAGGGTTATTTACGTTCTTAAAATCCAAACGGT
>NC_071270.1:29070333-29085333 GCF_023375685.1 Ictalurus furcatus
AAGAAAAAGGAATATCATCATAATGTCGTTGTGTTTTATTGAGCGCTGCCCTGAATACGCTGTACACCGCGTGCAGCTGAGAGAAAAACCTCATGAATGAATAACTCGATAGAAACGCATTCTAAATCACCAGAGCTGCCGTTCTGCAGCGGTTCTAACCCTGTGTCCGGTTGCGGTGTCTCAGGTTCCAGCCGGGTCAGTGCGAGTGGATCTATAACCCCGGTGACGCCATCAACACGGTGGCCTGCTCGGAGAAATCCACGGGGAAGATTCACGTGTACGACGGGCGAGGCAGCAACCAGCCGCTGCACACCTTCCACAAGCTGCACTCGTCCCCTCTGTGTCAGATCCGTCTGAACCCGCGCTACCGCGTCATCGTGTCGGCCGACCGAGCCGGAATGCTGGAGTACTGGACTGGCCTCCCGAGCGAGTTCAAGTTCCCCAGGCAGGTGGAGTGGGAGTATAAAACCGACACGGACCTGTACGAATTCGCCAAGTGTAAAACCTTTCCCACCAGCCTGGCCTTCTCACACGACGGGAAGAAGATGGCCGCCATCGCCGCCGACCGCAAAGTCCGTATCTTCCGCTTCCTGACGGGGAAACTCATGAGAGTGTTCGACGAATCGCTCACCGTACGTCACCCTTCTGCTGTGTGTGTGTGTGTGTGTGTGTGTGTGTGTGTGTGTGTGTGCGCGCTGACACTTTATAATAGCCTGAGAACTACTTCCTCTCAGTAATTTCATCTGTTTTAAAGAAAACATTCAGGAATAAATCAAATCCGTCAGCTCGGATGAGTTTTGGTGATACAGCTGTCTGTTATCTGTAAAAATAAAGCAGCAGAGATCAGAGATCAGAGATCAGAGATCAGAGATCTGAGATCAGAGATCAGAGATCAGAGATCTGAGATCTGAGATCAGAGATCTGAGATCAGACGTGTCCTGGCTGAATTGATGAATAATAATCTCTTTAATGCATTTGAATGATTATCGCTGACGACACACTGCATTATTAAACCTCACATTGGTTCTCTGACTT
Source organism: Ictalurus furcatus (assembly GCF_023375685.1). NCBI lineage: Eukaryota > Metazoa > Chordata > Actinopteri > Siluriformes > Ictaluridae > Ictalurus > Ictalurus furcatus. The sequence continues at coordinate 29,071,369 of NC_071270.1, forward strand.
TTACTGAAGATCATCATCATGTGACTCCCTGTTGCGCGTGTGTGTGTGTGTGTGTGTGTGTGTGTGTACTTACAGATGTTCACAGAGCTGCAGCAGATGAGACAGCAGCTCCCGGACATGGAGTTTGGCCGCAGGATGGCGGTGGAGAGAGAGCTGGAGAAAGTGGACGGCATTCGACTGACCAACATCATCTTCGACGAGACGGGACACTTTGTTCTGTACGGAACCATGCTGGGCATCAAGGTCATCAACGTGGAGACCAACCGGTGAGTCATGTGATCACTGATGGCATGGGTACGGTGCTACATCGCTATGGTAACGCTGCTTTTACGCCAAACCGAACAGTGCAGCTCCTGAAAGTCTGAAAACGTGGTCATTGATTTAAAAAAGTGCGTGTGTGTGCATGCAGGTGTGTGAGGATTTTGGGGAAACAGGAGAACATCCGTGTGGTGCAGCTCAGTCTATTCCAGGGCGTGGCTAAGACCATGAAGGCGGCTCCCACCATCGAGATGAAGGCGAGTGATAACCCCGCCCTCCAGAGCACCGACCCCGACCCCACTATCTTCTGCACCGCCTTCAAGAAGAACCGCTTCTACATGGTGAGAACCCTCGCTGTCAGGAACCAGGCTCTCGCCCCCGCCCCCACTCTCGCCCCCCGCCCCCACTCTCGCCCCCCACCCCTTTCTTTCCTTCATCTTGCTTTCTTTCTTTTTCCATCCTTTTTGTTCTTTTTTTACTCGTGTGCCTGAATGAGAGAGGGAGTGCACTGAAGCATGTCAGGGCCAGTGGGGTGGCCAGTAGTTTGTGGGGGCATCATGGGAAAATACAAGCAAAGCGATATATCAAGTGGAGAACAATACAAGTAGTGCTACTGTACGAGATCCGTTAACTGAGTTCCAGAAGCAAAGTGCCAGAGTAGGTTTTGGTTTTTATGGGTTGATACGTGTTCACGGAAGAAGTGGGTCTTTAGCTGTTTTTGAAGATATAAAGACTGTAGATATAAAGCATAGTGAAGTCAGACAGGTGAAGGTGAGGAGGATGAGGAGGATGAAGGTGGTGATGAGGAGGATGATGCTGTGTAACAGTATGATGTATTATCACTCACCTGTGTACAGTTCACAAAGCGAGAGCCAGAAGACACCAAGAGCGCCGACTCTGACAGAGACGTCTTCAACGAGAAGCCGTCCAAAGAGGAGGTGATGGCCGCCACGCAGGCAGAAGGCCCGAAAAGGGTCTCAGACAGCGCCATCATCCACACCACTATGGGAGACATCCACCTAAAGCTCTATCCTGTGGAGTACGTGCAGCTCGTCCCGTTCACACCAGCACAGGTTTACGCCGCTGTGCTTTTACACTGACGCGCTGTTCCTCTGTTCCTCAGGTGCCCCAAAACCGTGGAGAACTTCTGCGTCCACAGCAGGAACGGCTACTACAACGGACACTTATTTCATCGTGTCATCAAGGTGATGAATAGTGTCTTATTCCTGTATGTAATATTGTCTTCGAGTGACATTCCGGTGTGTGTGTGTGTGTGTGTGTGTGTGTGTGTTTGCTGCCAAAACATAAATTACAGCGTGACATTGTAATTACATCAAACAGTCAGACGGTGGCGCTGGACTGAACACTGCTCCTCACTAGAGCCGATCTCACTCAAGAAACATGCGCTTAAGTTCAAGATCAGAATCTAGTGTAACTGAGACATGCCCCCGTTTTAGATAAACTCCGCCCCCGAGTGCGTAACTCTCATCTAACTGAAGTCTGCAGTAATGTCTGAGTTCTGAGTACTGATGTGTGTGTGTGTGATTTCAGTATTAAATCCTCACCGTGAGTGTTTAACTCCACTCTGAATCCAGATCTTCCGGTTTCTCCTCTGTAGGGTTTCATGATCCAGACCGGAGACCCCACGGGCACGGGGATGGGAGGAGAGAGCATCTGGGGCGGAGAGTTCGAGGACGAGTTCCACTTCAGTCTGAGACACGACCGGCCGTACACACTCAGCATGGCCAACGCTGGACCAGGAACCAACGGCTCTCAGTTCTTCCTCACGGTGGTGCCCACGGTAAGAGTCCGATTCCTTGGTCTGATGTTTCTTCAGTTCACAACTTTAATCTCCTGTCATATACGCGCTCTCGGTAAACGTGTACAGAGACATTAGCAGAGGTCGCGGGTGTGTCTGGTGAGTGTACGTAGCTAGTACAGCTAGCTCGCTTTGCTAATCTAATCTGAGGACGAAGCCGAGCGTGTAACACGCAGATCACACACCTGATTCGAATTTCACACTGATTACTGCGTTATTTAATTTGTGTTTAGTTCATTAAAAGCTATACATGTGTGAATGTAGAGTCGGCCTGTTTAAATCCAGGAAGTGCAGTGGACTAACAGGATGTTCATTCCTCACAGCCGTGGCTGGACAACAAGCACACAGTGTTCGGACGGACCACGAAAGGGATGGAGGTGGTGCAGAGGATCTCCAACGTCAAGGTCAACCCAAAGACAGACAAACCGTACGAGGACATCAGCATTATCAACATTACCATCAAGTAGAACACACACACACACACACACTCTGAGTGAATGTCCTGAACCTCATTTTGTATAATAATAAAGATCTTTTTTTAATCAACCTGGGTGTGTGAAAGTGTATGATTAACACACTGGAGACATTTCCACTGTTCTATTTTAATTGGATAACAATTAGGGATATTTCCCCCCCCCCAAAAAAAAAAATCCAGTCAAGTTCACAACAAATAAATGTCCAGGTGTGCTCCGTGCTCGTGGACTAAAACTCGTAATGGGGAGAAAATGATTTACAAACTCGAGTGTTGATGTAAGAGTAAAGAAAGTGATTTACACATGCGCTTTACTCTTTACACAAAAAGGAATGTTCCGGTCACCAGAGCGAAATAAAACGTGTACATGTAACAGGACGCGGTTTATTCCAACATGAAGGAGTAAAGAGTCGCTGGTTAAAGCAGCGGAACGTGAACTTTACTGTACTGAAAGCCTTTACAGCTGTGCATGAAGGACAATTACTGATTAAAGTCTTTGTAAATGCTTTATAAGCGTATGCACTTGTTTAAACACGGCAGTACCGCACGCCACCCCACCAAAACCTCTCCGAAAACCCGAACAGCCTTTAAAAATATAAATAAACAGTAACAAGTTTAACATTTCCTACTCCATACCTGCATACTACTGCACCACAAACTGAAATAAATAATGAAACATATCACAAAGCGCATGTGTGTGTGTGTGTGTGTGTGTGTGTAAAAACTGAACAGGAACAGAATATCGGCGCTGTAACGTCGTCACATGACCACGGCTGATATTCGTGTTTCTTCAGTAAACGTTAAATTCAGTGAACGTTGCAGCGTACAGCGATCGTTAATCTACTTTAGTATAAAAAAACTAAACGAAGAGAGCTGCTACCTCACAACACTGACTTAACTCTTTCAAATGCTCTGAAGTGACTTTACCTTTATTAATTTATTAAATTAATTTTAAAGTCGTTTGGTAGTAAATACACAGGACGATCACTTTCAACATAAAAAGCTACAAATCAGTGTAACGTCGCGTCGCTGTTCGGTTAGTTAGTTGCCGTGAGACTAGTTGATGACTAACTGATGGTTAAACGTGAGTTAGCGTGACACCCTGCATGCTAACTGCTCCTCATTAGCGCTCCCTGCTGGTTGTGGTACTGTACTCGGGTCCATTAGGCCACGTCCAGAACCCCTGCAGCCACCAGCTGGCGTGAGAGCCAGTCCAGACCCTCGTGCAGACCCGTACCGCTGCGGGCATCGCAGCCCTGAATGTGCCAGCTCCGCCCACAGCACAGCTTATGGAGGCTCAGAAGCTCCGTCATCTCCTCTACTGACACTGCACCGGGGACGTCCTGTGTACACACACACACACACACACACACTTTACACTAAGAAAGTCCTCTGTACTGGTACCAGTACCTAATCCTGAACTATTTACACTGGGAAGGTGTGGAATTCCTGAAATCCTACATTCTTCTCCCTTTTGTGTGTTTAATTCACACGTCATAAGAATGATTTATAAAGGATTGTATCGTTAGTGTCAGTAAAACCAGAACCAGAATCCTGCTAGTGTGGAACTAAGGTGTAGTGTTATTTTAGCAAACAATTCAAGTAACTTATATAACTGAAGATAAAAGAAGGTGTGAAAGTTAGATTTAAGAAATGGACGATAAATATGAAGGAACATGCGCTGGATATAAAGTGTAGTTTATGGTGAAATAAGAAAGGGTTCTGCAGATTTGGGGTTCGGAAACTCTGCTCTAACGTGTACAGTGCTTTGAGGAACCTGGAGCGGTTCTCCTGACTCACCTGTTTGTTGCCGAAGATGAGCAGCAGAGCGTCTCTCAGCTCCTTCTCTGTCAGCAGCTTGGCCAGTTCACTGTGAGCCTCCATCAGTCTGTCTCTGTGACAGCTGTCAATCACAAACACCACCGCTGTGGAGCAGGAAACCAAGCACCGTGAACTGCTGAGTAAGTAATGCACACTCTGTGTGTGTGTGTGTGTGTGTGCGCGTACGCAGCAGGTTACCTTGTGTGTTCAGGTAGTAGTGCTTCCACAGCGGTCTCAGTTTGTGTTTCCCTCCAACGTCCCAGATGGTGAACTTCAGATTTTTATACTCCACAGTTTCCACGTTAAAGCCTGAAACGTAAACACGCTTCATGTGAGTGAGTTAAATCTAACTCCAGGTTAGGGTTCTAGCATATCATGGGGTTCTAGCATGTCGTGGGGTTCCTGGCCGTGGTGCTACCTATAGTGGGGATGGGCTGCATGAACTCGTCCTGCTTCAGCTTGAACAGGATGGTGGTTTTTCCTGCACCGTCCAGCCCCAGCGTCACCACCCGGATCTCCATCTTGGGGCCGATGTGTACGCGGTTATCCTGCAACACAGGTTCAGTACGGTTCGGCTCTTAAAACAAGACCAGAACCCGGTTCTCTTTACACAGGGCCCACCAGAGCGTAATCTGTAGAAAACTCAAGCAACGTGTCACTGAATAGAACTCAGAACAATAAGGTCAGTATTCAGTATTTACCTTTTATTTAGTATTCAGTATTTAATCTGCATTCTTCATTAATGTGCTCAGTATTTTCCTGTGTTCAGTCTCTATTCAGTACTTACCTTTTATTCAGTGTTTAGTCTGTATTCAGCATTTATGTGCTCAGTATTTTTCTTGTATTCAGTATTTATGCAGTATTCAGAATTGGTCATTTTCAGTATTTACCCTGGATTATTACCTCTCGATCAGTATTTAGCCTTTATCTTGCATTCATTATTAAGAACTTCCTCAGCATTTTGGTATTTCCTCAGTATTTTTAGTGTTTACTCGTTATTTCAGTATTTCCTCAGTATTTTCAGTATTTACCTTGGTGAATGTTACAGGGATGCCTGCATCCAGCTGAACGTGATCGGCCATTTCTGTAAACTGCTGCTGCTGCTTCTGCAGAGTCTCCAGCAACCTGTTAATCTCCTGCTTGGCCAGAACCACCCTGCAGTCATCCTGGGGTAAACATACACATCAGCATAAATACACAGATAGATATAAATAAATATGATTGTATTCAATAACAGTAAAATGAACACTACCGAATTCCAGCTCGTTGCGTGCGAATTTATATCAGTGTAGTGTGTGTGATGGTGCACTAATACTATCATAGTGTTTATTATTTACAGAATCAGATTTATAAACATATAAACAGCCGATGATCCGAATGAATAGTTAGTAGTGAGAACACTGCGGGGCGTCGGGTCTTCAGCTGCTCCGTCCTGCTTTAAACCCTTTGCGCACAGTGTTGAGGAGAAGAAGTGGTCATTATGGTGCTTACGGTCGTACCTGCTGCAGGGTCTTCTCACAGTGGAGGCAGGCTGTGGACACCTGAGACAGGAGGATGGTCATGTCCTCCTGCTGCTGTCGGAGCCAGATGAGCCTCTCCCTGACGTGAGCGTCCACCACGCTGAGCGCCATCTCCTCCTGACGGCACAGCGTCTCGTGGAGGTCGGCGAAGTACGCCCGCACACAGGACCGAGCGTTCTCCGCAGTGCCAGGAACCTCGGAGGAACACCAGGAGAACGACTTACAGTGAGTTATCATGCTCATTTCTGGTGCAAAACTGCCATGAATATGCAAATTGCAAAGTTTCATATACATCATTGCAATTTGCATGTCCTGCATTTGCATATTAGAAACTGATTGGCTCTTATATTTTAGGACACAATAACACTTCTTGTCCAACACTAACTCAGAATTTAAATAAATAAACATCATTACTTTTTGTTTTTAAAATTGCTTAATGTGGTGGTTCTACAAATAAAAAATAAGAAGTCACTGGCGATGAAACAGAAAAATAAAAACACTGGGCACCTATACTTTTACCTTCAGCATACTATGAACATGCAAATTAAAACTACTCACAAAACCAACAAGCCCCACCCCTTTCTCCATGTAAACTGGTCTAAAGTCTAATTTACATAGTCTGCATTTGCATATTAGAAACTGACTGACTCTTATATTTTATGATGCAATAACACTTCTCGTCCAATAGTAACGAGTCGTAAATAATATTCACTAACTAATATGCTTTTAACCTTAAAAACTATGTGAATATTTTAGGGTGACTAAGTAATTAGACAAATAATTTAACCCATTTAATGTTAAACAAATTAAACACTGAAGCCAGTAACAGTTCTTTTTGTTCAGAAAAACAGCTACAACTAAATAAACACCTCTCTTTTGCTTCATGTTTATATCAGTTTATATTAATCCCTACCCACACAGACGGATAAAGCTCTACGTGTGTGTGTGTGTGTGTGTGTACACTTACATGTTCTGTATGAGCCATGCCCACTCCGTCCTCTACGATCTGTTCCCCTCCCTCAATCTGCTGCACGATGCCCACCAGCTTCCTGGAATACTCGGACACTTCCTCAGTGAAGGTGCGGATGCAGTGCGCCATGTCCAAGATAGACGCCCGGATCTGGTTGGCTTCAGCTTCCAGAACTGCATGCTGGGAAAGAAAGGGTTTGTCATCAACTCCATCTACATCACCTGTACATAATCACTGGGGGGCCAAAATTTAAAACTACCCTCCATGCTATTTATTTTGTCTGGCCTTTAGTCATTTTCCCTGTTTAAACACTTTTCCCGGAGTTTATAAAGTTTATGGCGTTTGCGTCCTCGGCTACACTGATCCTCGTCCCGTACAGCGGTCCGTGGGTCGCACTCGTCTTCTGTTTTGCTGGGTATAAGTGTAAACGTGAGGCGATTGTGCAGTGTAGTACTGAAATGAAAAGGTCGTTAACGCATTCTAACCAGCACGTCATGCGCGGAAAGCAGCGGCGTGAATACTGACCTCATTTCCTCCAGCTCATACACGGGCAGCGCGTGTTTATAATAACCTGATGATCAAATACAGATGAATTACTTAACAGAGTCACTCACTCCGTAAAAATCACAGGTCTGTTTCTGGATTCATTTTCATCATGTGGTGCTGAACTTCAGCTGATGTAAAAATAAATAAATAAATAAATAAATAAATGAACGGAAGGAAAGGAAAATGAAAAACGAATAAGAAGAGCATCAGGAGTGCTGCAGTTTGAAGACTCGTTAATGAAGCCGTTTCCTTTGTACTTTTTCATTACGGAGATTTTAAAATCTGCTCTGTTTTCTCCAGTTTCACAGGGGTTCGTTAACATCATTCAAACAGGCCAGACTGGTGATTTTATATCAAAAACACTTAACAACGGGCCTTTTTTCTGTAATGAAGGTTTATGAGGTTATTATTTATCCCCGTGTTTCAGATTTTCTGAAGTAATTAGTCATTCATATACAGTGAACATTAAGAGTTGATGATTATTCCGAAGCAGTGGGACTGGATAGTTCTGGGTACCTTATGTCCTTGGTGCTTGCCGTACTCTTTGCAGACGCAGCACATGAGCAGGCCGGGCTGGCAGCCCTCCTCCAGACACACGAACTCGATAGCGTGGACCTGGTGCTGAGGGCACAGCGTCTTCTCGTGCGGTTTGTCGGCCAGCGGGACGCGGCGGTGTTTGGCCAGCGTGCGGGTGGAGTGTGTGAGCTGAGAGCACTCGGCACATAAGTGTGTGGCGCACACGGTGCAGTACACCGACGCAGTGTGGCTCTCGTCCTCGTCACACCGTATGATGCACTGCAGGAGACAGAGCGTTCATCATCAGTGTTCTGGAGGCTGGAATACAGTCAGGAACCTTTTCAGGAACATAGAAACCTTTACGCATGGTTCCTCCATCTCCTCATCAGGAACCACTGAGCTTGAAAACTTTTCAAAGATCTCATTTATATCTGAGGATATGATTTTAACACGAAGAAAAAAAAACTCTCCTGTGAACGAGTATGAAATCCGACTTCACTACTCTACGTTAATATGCAAATCAGCTCATTTACATGCAAACACCAACCTCACGCACTGTTCCTCATTTCCCATGTTTTACAGACCAAATATCGGTGGAGTTAATAATCAGTTATATTACCCCACAGCACTGCTGAGTCAGGAGCTGGTGATTAATTCTCCATAACAGCAGCGCAGGTTTATATTAAAGCTCTTTCTAATACGTTATGGTTTCTATAGCAACAGCTCATTCACAGGGACGTGTACAGCGCACGCTCCTCAAAGAGAATTTTTAAAAGGGTACATTATGACAAGTTATATATATTTTTTATTTATATACATTTTCTTGTATAATATTTTGAAAAAACTATATTCAGTTTCTCTCATGTTATTCTTCATGATTTCTATCATTACTGTTATTATTGTTGTTCCTTGTGAAGCACTTGAAGGATTTTATCTATGAGATGTGCCTTTACCAATATAGATTATAATTATTATTAAAAATATAAATATAAGTTATGTTTCTGGTACTGCAGTTCTGATCATTTTGCTAGGATTTATTTATTTTATTTCTTTCTTAATTTCTTTATAAACCTGGGCCAATATCCTTAGACCACAAAGCTCTCTTTATAGCTCATGGTGAGGTTTTGTACTTTAACCCTGTGGAAAAAACATAAGTTAAAATGACACTTAAAAATGACTAAAACTGGTGAATAATTAACACATTATAAATATAGTTTTGTACTTTTATATTTGTGTGTGTAAAGACAGGTCAGCGATCAATATCCTGCAAAAACTTTACGCAGTTGTACTAAATTATTTAGTTGTTTTTTTTTGGATTTGCTGCAAGTCCTCTACCAGGAGGTTACAGTAATACCTTACTGAAGTTCAGGTTCCGTCATGCTTTCCAGTTCAGCAGTATAATAGTTTTCAGTAGTATAATAAGTTTAGTATAGGTGAGTGATAATAATATAAAGTGTTTGATATGGTTAGGGTTTGTTGATGAAGAAATATCATTCAGTAAACATTTATCATTCATTTAAACAGGAAATGTGGAAGAAAATCTCATGATCTTGTGATCTGACCTCTCCCATCTCTCTCAGGGCTTCTTCTGACATGCCGGACTGATTGGACGCACCGTTCTGCAGCCGTTCCAGCAGCTCCAGCAGAGCAAAGTTCTTCTTCAAACCCCACACACCCGAGTCTCCTGAGAGAGAGAGTGAGAGAAAGAGAGAGAGAGAGAGATGATGTCACTGCCAGTTTTGTCGTGTGGGCGGAGCGTTATTTCTATTACAATATTTATTTTTGTTAAAGATACGCTGGTGAGACAATGCAACAGAATAAAAAACCTGCATTTATATGTTTGTTTGCCTTTATGATAAATGTGGGTGGAGCTTTTGCACAATTATGTAAACAGTAAATTAAAGACATCAACACACTGACTCCTGACTCCGCCCCTTTAAACATGTCACATGATCATTCAGGTCTCAGATGGTTCCTGCTGTGATTTTTCAATCTGATACTCGTTAGACCAATTAATTAACCATTTTTAATCATCTCTAATGATGTTTTATTTCTACACAGAGGTATAGAGTGCGTTGTTTCCCCTCACCGAGCTCAGTGGCCTGCCGGTCGAAAGGACAGCGTACGGCCCGGCCATGAAGAGGGAGACGTGTTAAACAGTCGTGACACACGGTGTGACCGCACAGCAGGAGCCGAGGAACTTTATCACCCTGCAGAGAGAACACGTCCTCACACACTCCACACTCCAACACCTGAGAGACACACACACGCACACACACACACGCACACAACATGGGGGCCAAAATTAATACAACATTTATCAGTATACTCAGAATATATCCTCTATACACATACAGCTAACTCTGTTACAAAGCACTGACACTGGAGACTCCTTCCATAAATAAATAAATGTCTCCTTACAGAAAATGTTACCATATCAGAAATTTTTTAACTGGTTTATTATCAGTCTGCTGTACACGGCCTTGTGAACGGGCTGTTACTATAGTAACGATAATGTATTACTGTACTTTAGTAACAATTTTTTTGTCTTAAATGACTAAATATCTATGTTTAATGTCCTTTCAGACACTGTCTCTCATATTCCACAGTTTAGGAAATGTCACATTTCTGAACACACTTTTGTGGTTAAAACAAAATTTCTCAGCACTTTTTGTATAAAACCTATTCGGGGGCGGGGCTACGGATGGATTATCAGGCGATGGCAGACTGTTGGGGGCGTGTCATAATCTGCATATTCATATATATTCCCAGCGCTTGGCATTTTTAATGAGGGTAAACATGTAGAAATATACCTCAGCCGTTTTTACTCGTCCCTGACATGTTAAAAAAATTAATAAATCACATGTTTATTATTGTTGAGTTTAAATTAAAAAATCATAGCTAATTCCTGTGAAATTAACACATATAAAGGATTAATGTTAGCCACAGAGTGATTCATTCATGTCTGGGTTTTCCTTCAGCTGGTGAAACTGTTTATGCACATGTATAACTTATCACCAGTTCAGACATCTGTGTAGAATTAAACTCATTTAAAAAAACTTTATTCAAGGTTAAAATCTGTTTTATTTCCTCGATTTAGCTAAACTCCGCTACAGATCGTGCTAACCAGATTAGCTCGCTAGTTAGCTAGCTAGCACTTTGTCAAATTTGCAGAGTGTAAATGAGCGGTAAACTGACAGAATGAATAGCAAGTTAAAAACTGAATATTGTTTATGTTTTAAATATTTTTAAATTATTGTTATTTTGTCAGACTCGATATCAGCTAGCAAATCCCGGCTAGTACCGATACGAGTTTGTTTTCCTTCCTACCCGCACTCCGTCATAGCCCACCTCCTGCGCTCGGATTGGTTAGTGCTATCCAAGTCCTGCGCTATAATTGGTCACACGTTCACGCTCAGGATTCTTAACCAATCAGGAAATGAGAACTGCAATACAGGTATGATAAAAATACGGTTGATACAAAACATCGCGACGTTGTCAAGCCCGACAGAAGCCACGACGGCACACATGAAGATCCCAGTGTGTACAAAATGGTTGGGAAATCCTCGTTTAGAGGTTAAAGTTCTTTATTTAAAGCTCGTACCTTCACCGTGTTGCCTGTGGTTCCTCTGCCATGGCGGACACACAGCTCCATCGATGCTGCGTTTGTTTGCTTATTTACACCGACAGCAGCAGCCATCCCGAGGCGGCACCATCGTCACTCAGCGGCCCAATTACAAATCACCTCACGCGCACTGTAGTAGCGCCCTACGCAGGGAGCGGATACAGTGTAGCGTCTACACCCTACCGAGTGCACTCTTCCCTAACACTGAGGCGTTTAGGACTCGGCCGCTCTGAGGGCTACACGGTCTATAAAACCGGATAAAATGCGATTATTTAAAACCCTTCTGATCATTAAAGCTACACTCTGGTTAAATTTGTTAATAAAATAGAGGAAAATAATATATTAAAAAGTTTCAAAGAATGTAAGAAAATAAATATAAAAATACACATAAAATAATCGATGTATACAAATATTAGGTTTATTATTTAAAGGTGTGTATTAATATTTTGCTAATTTATTAGCACAAAGAGCCTTTTTTCTACATTGTAAAAAAAAAACATCCACTCACAGAATATCGGTTTGGATTAAACTCATTAAGTAAAAACAAACACACTATTAAAAGCAGGTTATCTAGTACCCCAAAGAGCAACAACCCTGCAAAAACAACAACAACAAACAAAAACAAAAGAGGTTTCAAGAAACACATTCTCAGAAAGCAAATTCCATCTAGAACCTTCTGCCCTCATGCAGCGGAGTTTCTACACAGAACCCCAGCAAAGCAAAATCCACAAAAAGTGGATTCCAGCTGTCATGTATTTCATAAACTGCGGTCAACAAAACAAAACTTTGATTTCAAAGAACTATTTTGAATCATTTGGTGCAAAAAAACATCATTTTATAGAATTATATATATATCAGACGTATGATCAATCTTTTAGTATATTTATATAGCAGACAGAAGAGAGAATATATTAAGCACACATTTCTAAATATCTTCTTACAAAATGATTTTACATCAATAAGACAAGCTAATATTTATATGAGATATGTATAATACATAAACAAGATCCTCATAAATAGCGCTTTGGTGCTGTGAGGGCCTCTACAGCATCCCCTTGATCGAAAACGCGGGTTGCTCCTGTGTGCTTGCCGTAGTCAGCTGATCATGCAGGTGAAAGGTCAACTCTTAGACAAAATGGACGTCAATCAGGCTAAACAGGAGCATCTCCTTGCACTAAAGGGTTCGTGTTAAAAACATTTTCTGTGTAAAACATGTATTTAACATATTTTTATCGCGTCAAAACTTCAAACAAACTTGGGTTAAAAAGTATGTCTTATAAAAAGTGTAAACAATTAGGCTAATGCTAACGGGCTAGATATCGGCTTGCTAATCGCCGAGGGGCCGAATTACAATTTGTACTTTTAAGTGCACTAGGTAGGGATTAAACTCTATTACTTACTAGTGTATGTAGTGCACTGGTATAGGGATGTTGGAGTTATTTGGGATTGAGCCTGAGAGAAATACAGAAACACACTGTGAGATGTTTATATTCAGATATCTTCGTAATAAATTAAACAACTTTCATATTTTCATTACAGCGAATTTTTCTTTATTAGCAGTTTTTTATTCCTATTATAATCCAGCTGGGAGTGTAAACTTATTTACTGTTTATTAAAGTGTTACCTTCTCTCTCATGTCAAACTGAATCATTACCACAAAAAACATTTAATTACTCTCATAATATCTAATAAATAATTATGAATAATCATTAGATCTCCTCGTGCTGATTATAACAATTACACATGGATATGATTTTTTATTAGTTAAAAAAGAAATAAAAACAATAAAATAAATAATACCGTTAATGATGTTAATTGATAATGATGCATAATAATAATAATAATAATAATAATAATAATAGGCACATTATTTAAATGTGTAAAGAGAAATAATTTATTAAAATTCTCATTAGAATGAAGTTATTATTATTTAAAGGCTGACTTGGTTTTGAGTTTTTGCGGTTTAATAAAACACATTAATGTCTGTAAGAGTTTAATAATAATTATAAAAAGCTTGCTAAAGGTGGATTGGGATTTTCACCACTTTAACAACGGTAAATAAAATCTCAGACCCCCGGGCGTGCTTATCCGACCTCGAGCTGTCCCTGGACTCCAGTCTGAGAACCGGGGTCTAATCAACTCATCATCCAATCATCTGTACAGCATTAAACATGTAAATAAATAAAAATGTTTTTAAAAAAGACCTTTAATTCAGCAAGAGTGTAATCCCAAAACCCGATTAATGAGGGGGTTAAACTATCTAGATTTGTTTTTATGTACCTACTTATTTTAATTTTTTGTTATTTATTGCCTTATTGTCACCTACTTATTTACTACATCTTTGTTTCTTTCTTTTAGTTAGTTAGTTATTTCTATTTATTTACATTTTTTCTTTTGTTTTTCTTTATTAACTTGTAT
>NC_071270.1:29090333-29147833 GCF_023375685.1 Ictalurus furcatus
CCAAACACACCAGCGATCTCTGCTACTTCCTTCTCAGCTTTATTTCTCTTCCTAACGTCTCTAAACACAGGACGAGAGCGCAGATATAACAGGAGGAGATGAAATCATGCCGAGACGATCGCCGCGTCCCGATTCGCCTCCTATCCGTCCTAAATCGTGTCTGAGATCAGGATTCGTGTGTCCCAGGAGGTCGTATGTTGAAACGAGTTTCCCAAAGGTACCCGGATGGTCCTCTGTTCCCGGTAGATTTTCGGGTGATGTTACCCACGAGTTTTGTGACGGACTGCAAACACGGAGGACGAGCGGAACATCGGTGTGACGCCTTTTCAGTGTTTAAGTGTAAGAACTTAAATGTTCGGCACTGAGCAAAAATTTTTTTATTGTCACGTTAAAAAAATAAAAATAAAAAGCTGCAACGCGACGAGGAGTGTGTTTACGGTGACGGCGTGCGTATCTAGGCAACGGCGTTCTCTTCCGTAACCTGCCGTGTCCGCGTGTCCCAGTGCCCGCAGTTCTCTTCTACTACACACGCAAAAGTACGTACTTTTACGTCACACAACTGGTACATACCGTTCTAATGAATCAGCGAATTGAGACGCGGCGTATACGTTTCTCTGTCGCGTACACGTGTAGAAGATGAACACGCACCTGTCACAGCACCACGGGTTCTAGTGGGAGTTTAGGACTAGAGTTTCAGACTAGAACCCTTTTAAGAAACCTTAAGAAATACATTATACACGCAATAAAACATTACAAACGCATCAAAGACCAGAGGAGGAGAAAGTGATTACAGATCGGACTGATCAGATAGAGTCACGATAGATCCACATGGGACAATGCGATGGAATCCGCTCAAGTCATTGGAATACGGCGATAACTGTAATAATTGTGCAAGGTCTACACACAGCCATGTTTATTAAGTGTTTATTAAGTGTTTATTAAGTGTTTATTAAGTGTTTATTAAGTGTTTATTAAGTGTTTATTAAATGTTTATTAAGTGTTTATTAAGTGTTTATTAAGTGTTTATTAAATGTTTATTAAGTGTTTATTAAGTGTTTATTAAGTGTTTATTAAATGTTTATTAAATGTTTATTAAGTGTTTATTAGTGCTTCCCATGCTACACATGCCATACGTTTTCTTTACAGCACTTAATCCACAGTTTATAAAATATCCATTTTTCTCTTTTTTGCTTTGTAGTGTATTATTATTATTATTATTATTATTATTATTATTATTAGCATGCTAGCGCTGTTCATCAGAAGCAGTCTTTTTGTACCATGCTTATAGAACATTTACATTTTCTTTAACGCACGTAATCTTCACATCTCTAATCCTTTTTTTGTGTTTTATTTTCTCCATTAGAGTGACCTCAGTTCTGTGGTAATTCCTTTCCCTTCTCATTGTAAACTTTATTTCTGCTTTTTTCCCCTGTCCTTTATTTTCCTCTGTCGAGACAATAAAACAGACAAGGGGAAAACAATAAACAGCACATTTCAGAATAAAAGATGATGAAGAAAGCAACGGGAAAGTCAGAGAGACTGAAAATAAAGAGCTGAAATGCCATTTTTGTTGTTTTCCCCTTGTTTTATTGTTTTATTTTAATTCCTCTGACTGCTGCTGCCCTTGTGCTGACTCTCTTTCAAGCGTTTGAGTGCAAATCAGCTCTGACTGTGACACAGGAAATAATAACCACATCTCTCACACTGCTTCCTGTTATTTCTCATTTTAAAGAGAACGTCTGCACACAGCGTCGTATTCAGAGCTGATGTAGCCACGCGGTGTTTACGCGGGGAAAGTTCCCGGTGTTCAGAGTCGAGTTACGCAGCCGCTGCAGAGGATTTTCTGAGCTCCACGTTCAGACGACCGGAGTCACCTGCGTGTAGCTCACACCTCCGAGGCTGAGTAGAAGCGTCCGAGATCTCCAGTAGTGTCTAGACCGCGCCGATAAACACAAACACTCACCGTTATTCCCAAAAGCAAATAATGAAGCCATGAGACACTAAAAATCATGGTGGGGGGTGGGGGGGGGTGTTGTGTAGGTGATTATATCACACTTTTAATTCAAATTCAGTCCAATAAAGCTTCATTGGTCATTTTCAGTGACGTCAGCGTGGCGTGTTGTCAGTGGCGCTGGACGTAAGTCAGTAGTTACGTCTGGGCTTTGAGTACCGGCGTGTGATCTCGGTATTAAATCCTCACCACAGCTCTGAACACAGCTCTGTGTTCTTACATTTCCACACACACATGTTCTCAGCTTCATGTTTCAGATGAAATTGTATGTTTCTGAGGGAATGTGGGAATTTAATGGATTTGTTAGTTGATTAAGCTTTAAGCTTGGCATGGACGTTGTGCTTTATTCTGAAATAATAACGGTCCTTTTTAAATGTCTGATTTTTCCCCCAGTTCGTCTCCAGACTTTAAATCGCAGGCATGAACTAACCTGAGCTGCTGATCTGTGTTCAGAGCGGTTTCTCCTGATGTTCTGATGTAAACAGCTGCTTTATTCGGGCTGGAGCTTCATCTTAATGTCTTTAAAATGTCCTCATTTAAGAAATGAAGAATTTACTTCCGTGTTTCGTTTTCGTCCACGCCTTTCATTTCACACAGAGACTGTGTGTGTGCCCTTTGCGCTTGGTTTAATACTGCTCTGCAGTGTGTTCGTCTCACACTGTGTTTGATATCACACACGAGAACACGGCGTTCTCGAGGCTCGAACCCGACTCTCAGACTCCGACACGGCCCGAATAAACCAGCTGAGATTACGGTCACTGTACTCGCTCCTAAGACCGGTTCTGAACCCTGCAGACTGACGAGGTTTTCCTGGAGGCTCAGATCCAGAACATCACCACCTCGCCCATGTTCATGGAAAAAGTGTCTCTGGAGCCTTCCATGATGTACAACGTCACCGAACTGAACACCGTGTGCTCAGGAGAGGAGCGGTAAACTCATCACAGCATACACAACACACGACACTTCTCATCACACGCAGTGTTTCATGTAGAACATACACAGTGTTCCGGGTGGTGCTGCGAAGGAACTTACACACATTCACCTCCTTTAACCAAAACATCGAGGCTTGTAGTTAATGCAGAGCGTTACACGTCGATACAGTGTAGCGCTTGAATAGAGAGTGCGGCGTTCTGATCGAAGGTGTTACAAAATTTAAACACAGTTTTTGCCAAAAAAATCTTTATTTTGAAACACAGTTTATGACCTCCCTAACAAGGAGTGTTTTTCTTGTTCTCTGTAGCGAGTCGACGTTTGGGAAGATGTCGTACCTGCAGCCCATGGACACGCGGCAGTACCTGTACTGTCTGAAACCCAAGCCGGAGTTTGCAGAGAAGGCGGGGGTCATTAAGGGGGTCACTGTGATCGGCAAACTGGACATCGTGTGGAAAACCAACCTGGGGGAGAAAGGACGATTACAGACCAGCCAGCTGCAGAGAATGGTACAGTCCAAACACAACGCTGCTGTAACTGTGGCCTTAACGCTCCGGGCTGAAGCGTGTTCATGATGCTGCTGTAGCCTGAGAGTTCACTGTCCTCGGTCATGTGTGAAAGCTGCTTTTAGGACCCGGGTGTGGTCCAGAAACCTGGTCCACTGTGGACCGCTCGGGTACGGTACAGCAGAAATCCGGTGCGATGGTGTGTGTGTGTGTGTGTGTGTGTGTGTGTGTGTGTGCGTGTGAGAAAGTGATTCACTGGCAGCGTGCAGCATTAAACGTGATGGCTTCGTCTTCACAGCTTACTTCCTGTTTAAAGTTTTCCAGTGGTGTAAACAAATACAGAAATGATCTGTTTTCACTCGGTCCTCACCCCAGGCTCCGGGTTACGGAGATGTACGGCTCTCGCTGGAGCTCGTTCCAGACACGGTGAACATCGAGGAGCCGTTTGACATCACCTGTAAAATCACAAACTGCAGGTACAAACACTGGAGTTCTCTCTGTAAAACACACGCCATGTAAACTTCTTCTAAATATAAAAGTCGTGTGTGTGTGTGTGTGTGTGTGTGTGTGTGTGTGTGTGTGTGTGTGTGGTCTCAGTGAGCGCACCATGGACCTGCTCCTGGAGATGTGTAACACTCGGTCAGTGCACTGGTGTGGAGTTTCAGGCAGGCAGCTGGGAAAACTGGGTCCGAGTGCATCTCTGTCCATCCCCCTGCAGCTCCTCTCCTCTGTACAGGGACTGCAGGTAACGGAGTAACACACCGAGCCGTCAGAAGGGGATTAGTTCTCTAGAGCAGGGGATTACTTCTCTAGAGCAGCGGCTCTGACCGCAGCGCAGGTTTATATTAACGCTCTCGCTCTGAGACGTTATCGTTTCTATAGTAACGGCTCGTTCACAGGGACTTTCATATAACTTCTGTAAGGAGAGTAAATGTTTATGTAATGTGTGTGGAAGGAGTCTCCAGTGTCAGCGCTGTTTAACAGTCAGAGGTGAAGCTGGAACTTTACGTTTTCCCAAAAATCTTCATCAGAGTTTACACTTCTCTACTGTTTCTCACGAACACACGCTGCGGTTTTTGTTATTCTGTTTTTTCTTATTAAATGTAAAGATAAATGGATAAATAGTGACGTGTCATTCTTTAATAAATGAAAATATAATTGTTGGTAAGCTGCTGTGGTGTAAGAGGAATAAAACCCAGGGGATCATGCTGTTACAGGAAAATAATCAACTTCAACTCATCAACTATTTTACTGTAACACACACACACACACACACACACACACACACACACACAGTGTTTATTACTTATTTAACACCTCGCTAAACTGTTAGCTAGATAATTAAGTTGGACAGTGTCCCAGCAGCATTTTACACCGTGTACGATATGGAATGTACTGCAGCACATGTTTTATGTTTAATAAGCGTGATCATGTGACTGCCTTTGATCTATTCGACGCGTCATGTTAAATAATTTATGCATTTGTGTGTGTTTTATTTTTGTTTGATTTATTTCCTGTTTCAGAGTATATCAGGCCTGAGGCTCACGGACACCTTCCTGAAACGGACGTACGAGTATGATGACATTGCACAGGTGTGTGTGGTGTGTCCTTACTTGAGCCCTGAGACCTGAGGCTCCTCCCACTTCCTGTACCGGTAACCTGCACTTCCACGGACCAACTGCATCGCCACTTTTTACACTATCAGCCGACCTTCTTCTTTTAAAGCATGTGCTTTTAAAGCCTTATTGTGATTTTAAGTGTGTGTGAATGTTAATAAAGGAGCGAACTGAGAGCAAACAGCAGACTTCTGTATGGAGAAATAACTGATATTTAGTGACACAACCTCGCCCAATCGAGTCGCATCAAAAGTTCTCTGGCACGGCACGTTCTCCGAGAGAGCGAGAGAGATGAGGCGTGGGTTTTTTAATTCTTTTCATTTAATTATTATCAAAACATTCACACGATATTGTTTTCCTCAGAACAAACCTTGCTAGCGTTTAAAGCAGCCGTCTGTAATGTTTACAGCCCTCTGCTGCCTGTAAGGTGAACTGCAGTTGTACAAAACATTGATGAGAACCGTTCCCACTAGCCCCGCCCCCTGTGTTAAAACTCTGTATGCCACAATGAGAAGTGGGAGGGGCTTCATCCATTTCAGAGCAGGGGAAAAATCTAAACAGGAGTCTGAAATGCACTGCACGCTGGTGCTGTAAATCAGAGTTTTTGTGAAGTATCTTGAAATTCTGCTATTGTTCCAGGTCTAGAAATAATTTTAAACATTAAACACCGCACCTTTAATCCTGTATATTATTGCAAAATTACACGACGGTTATTCAGTGAAAGCATTCTGAGCGATCAGCAGCACATTCCTGCGTTAAAGTGTAAACAAGCAAAATGAGCTTCTATAAATAAATAAATAAACAAACAAACCGCAGGATTAATGATGAATAATTCCCATTTAATCACTCTTTCAGTCGTTCGGTTCTGCTGAAGAAACACACACGATACATTCAACAGTGCTTTCACGTCACGTTTATTCACCTCTGTGTTTACACGCATGTGTGTTAAAGAGGAAATCACACACTCGGTGGTTATAGAGCATGCAGAATAGATCAGACCGAGATCAGACCTCGTGTCATCGCTGCTGAAATGACCGTGAACCTAACATCATGTACACAGAGTCCTCTAAACATCCTGTTCTTAAAATGAACATAAAGTGCAGAAAAACGTTAACACCGTGACATTAACACCGCTCCTGCTGAACTGAACGCTGAGCGAGAAGTCCCGAGTGCTCACGCAGAGGAGGGAAAAGAGGGGGAGGGAAAAGAGGGGGAGGGAAAAGAGGGGGAGGGAAAAGAGGGAGAGGGAAAAGAGGGAGAGGGAAAAGAGGGGGAGAAAGTGACACTGATTAAAAACGAATGGAAGTCTGAGAAACAAAAAAAATCGAAGAAAAATAAAGTAAAGGAAAGTAAAGGCAGAGGGAGAGATAATGTTAGAAGGGGAGAAAAAAGGAAAATAATGTGAGAGAAAGAGGGGAGAAAAGCAAAAGAATGAGGGCGAGAGGGGGAAAGTGGAGGAGAGAGTGAAGGTGAGGACGAATGAGCAAGAAAAATAAAGAAGAGAGAAGAATGAGTGAAATAGAACGAGGGATAAATACGGGGAAACGACAGAACGAAAGGAATTAAAGTGTAGGAAAAGAGAGACAGAATAAAGAAGAAAAGAGGATTAACCAATGTCAGAAAGACAGAATAAAAGAGAGAGAGAATAAAGGAGAAAAGCAGAAAAGGGGATTAACCAATGACAGAGAATAAAAGAGAGAATAAAAGAGGGAGAATAAAAGAGGGAAAGAGAAGATTCCGATGGGAAAATCTCCGATTTTAAACTGAAATATTTTAAATGGTATTGAGACGAAGATATAACGACGTCTGCAGGTTTGGACCGGTGCGTGCACGCGAGTCTGTACGGTCACGTGTGGAAGAATAATAATAAGTATGCAGTACTCGGAGATTCAGCATTCCTCACGCGCTCCGAGTTCTCCGAGCGGGAATTCCGTGACACTGCAGCGTCGGCAGTGTGAAGTAACTTCCTGTCTGGGTTTAATTCACTTCATGATCAGTAAATCCAGGAGGATGAGCGGATAATACATGCTAACGCTTCCACAGTCACCTGTTTACATGTTTCGTAAATCTTTAATGGACTGTATGGAAAGAAATGTGATCACACGGCGTTTTGTAGGTGTTTATAAATCCAATCACACACTAGATCACTGTGAGACTCATTTTAGTCATTAATCACTTCTATTCCTGCTCTAACACACTGACCTGATTAATCTGCTTATTAACATGTCCTTCCTGAGCTGTGAGAGAGTGTGTGTGAGTGTGAGAGAGTGTGTGTGAGTATGTATGTATGTGTGAGAGTGTGTGTGAGTGTGAGTGTGAGAGTGAATGTGTGAGTGTGTGTGAGTATGTATGTATGTGTGAGAGTGTGTGTGAGAGAGTGTGAATGTGTGTGTGTGAGTGTGAGAGAGTGTGTGTGAGTATGTATGTATGTGTGAGAGAGTGTGAGTGAGTGTGAGTGAGTGTGTGAGTATGTATGTATGTGTGAGTGTGTGTGTCAGAGTGAGTGTGAGTGTGAGTGTGAGAGTGTGAGAGTGTGTTGGAGCAGGAGATCAGAGCTCAGGATGAGTTCAGGAGTCCAGGAGCAGGTTTACGGGAGTCACAGTGTTAATGTCAGATATAAAGGGTTAACACACAACCTACAGACCGACCTACAGATCATCAAGAACTGAACCAGAAACAGACTATAAACACACTCGAGTCCTGATGGATCAGGAGAAAAGTGGAGGACTGACACACACACACACACACACACACACACACACACACACACTCTACAGTGTTGGATGGTGCAAGTTTGTAAGTTTGAAGCTCTTTACACATTCACTAAACCTTCACACTACTCCACTTCCCCCTGTGCAGCAACGTTTCATCATTAAAGCAGCGGTGTGTCACATTTACAGCCCCCAAAGCCACATCACACCACGGGCTGACAGAAACAGGCTTTATATTATAGATCAGACCGTGATCAGACAGTGATCAGACCGTGTTGTAACAGAAGCGAAGATGAAACGTGATTAATGAAGGCGATTACACGCCGCCTGGAATAAATAGAACGTCTACTAAGAACCTTCAGAACATTGGGAGCTCACACTGATGATGAAACAGTGAGGAAAGCCGTGTAGTGTGAAAGTTTTTACACCCGTGTTCTCAGTTCAAGGTAAAGTGCCACGCCTTCTCTCTCTCTCTCTCTCTGTCTCTCCTCTCGTTCGCCCACACCAGTGCTCAGATTAGAGAGCGTGTGGTTCAGGAACGTTCCTCCGGGCTGCCGCTGAACGAATGACTGCGGATGTGGTTCCTCAACTGTTCTATCCACTCCGGGTTCTGCTGCTGAATCTGCTGAGCAAACTGCTGACCACTGAGAGGGGGGGGGAGAGAGAGAGAGAGAGACAGAGAGACAGACAGAGGGGGGGGGCAGACAGAGAGACAGACAGAGAGAGAGAGGCAGACACACAGAAAGAGAGACAGGTACTTCATGAGATTTAAAGCCACAGTAACGTCTCTTTGATTTATAAAAGATGAACAGGAAGTGCAGTATTATATTATTTGTATAGATTTAAATTTTAAATAAAGCTTTTTTTTAATAATAACACGAGTTAAAAGTAATCTTCTTGTTAGCGGATGTTTTATCTGACCGTGTGCAGGTAACGTGGCGCCGTACAGGTGACTGTTACTCAGACACACTGACAGTTCCTCAGATTTTAGGATGGAGAAATAAACACTTACGCTTCAATAAGGCTGGAGATATCAGACATCCCCCCGACTCCTGCTGCTGGACCTCTCACTGCGTTAGACATCATCCCCGACATCCTGACACACATTCACACACTTTATTACACATTCCACATGGTACATTCCACCTGTTCACCTCTGCTACGTCCCCGCGCCGAGAGCTGCTGGGGTTAACGCTCAGGATTCATCACCGAGCGCCCGAGATCTTAAATCTCCTGAACACTACATCAACACTGAGGATCTGTCAGGAAGAATAAAGTAGATAATGTAATACTGAAGCACTTACAGCTGCTGAACCTGCTGGTTCTGCATCACGCTGGCAGCCTGGGGATGAACAGAGAGGAAATAAACCACAAGTCTGATGGAGATACAGCCTCAGGAGTACGTCACATCGTACATGATTATACATCACGTATAAGGACGAGAATCAGACGTGCGGTGCAGTAAAACCCAATAATCCAGACCAGAATAAACTACAACGAGGGATTAAATCAAACCAGGCAACGTGATGAGAAAATGAATCCCTCGACTCTTAAAGACTCGACTGTCACGGAGATAAATACACTTTACTCTTGTTTAAAGGTCAGAGGTCACGCTCGTACCGTGTGAAAATGGTTTTTTGGAACTTTATAGAGCTTTCACATACGTTCCCTGTCTTTTATGTGGTTCTGCGTTCTTGCTAATCTGTAATGGTTGTTACCTGTACGGTAAATACAGAGGCTGTGTTAATGTAGAGAATAAAAGAAGGTTTATATAGAGAACAGATTTATTATCTCAGTGTCTTGAGTGTGTATTACTCTGACAACAGAAAAGCCACGACCTCTTTTTATTTATTAGATATTTCTAACGGCTAATATTATTCTATTTTTCCCTTTGTGAAATATATCCGTGTATGAGCGATGAGCGAGACGTGTAATTTAACAGGAACAAGCTGGAACCTGTAGCGGATTCGGATTCTCAGCGTGGAAGACGGAGTGAGCGTGTCGGAGATATAGACATATACGTATGTATAAACATTTACACCTTTAATAACAAATAAAATGTAAATCCGGGCCGCATCGGGGGGGGGGTTCTGTTCAATTTACAATGAAATTCTAAGCTAAAGGTCAAAGTTAGCACATATAGAACATAACAGAACAAAGTTAGCACATATTCTTTTTTCCTCAATAAATAAACGACAGAGTATAATATTTCTGTCTCATGTGTTTAACTGGGTTCTTTATCTACTCGTAGGACTCGTGTGAAAATCTGATGATGTTTAGGTCATATTTATGCAGAAAATTCTAAAGGGTTCACAAACTTTCAAGCACCACTTTAGCTGTGTGTATATTAATCAATGAAGGCCCTGATTTGACAGCTAGACCTCTCTTCTTTTTAAGAAACAGAGAGAGATATGACGTTATATCATCCATACATCAGAGAAAGATAAAACCCACAGGGAATCGTGGAAAACTAAAGCAAAATAGGCTCGAGTTACTCCGAGACACCTCCGAATAATAATAATAATAATAATAATAATAATAATAATAATGACTTTTAATGCGCTCGTAGTTTATTCAAGCCGTCTGTAAATGTCAGAAAAGCATTTAGGGTTTTATCTGTAAAGAATTCCAGACGGAGCAGCTGTCCAGATCTTCATCTGGTCAACTCTCAGGTTATGGATCACGGTTCCGGCGGGTCAGTGTGAGGTCATGTTACCGGACTCCACGTTCAACTCGCACGAGTCAGAACTGCAAAGGCTTCAAGTTCATTCTAACAATAGACGTCTGTTCCGCTCTGGACCCACACGGAGAATCCGAGAACTGCGCGTTCCAAACATCTCAAACTCGTCCGTATAAAACAGCGGCACGTCGGACCAAAAGGTCAATCTGTGACGCGTTCTGAAGTTTACGGTATAACTACCACAGAGCTGCTACCAACACCAGCACTTCTTACCATGCTAATAAACGCTGGGTTGTTAATGAGGCTGGCCATGTCGAAGCCCAGTCTGGACACCGTCTGAGGACGCACACACACACACACACACACACACACACCTGAAATGTTTAACTGTACACAATAATCCATGGACTAGTTACCTCAGAACATTCTGGAACTAAAGCGAAGATGTCATCTCTAGTTGTGTTTCAGACACGTCCAGGACTGCAGTTTGTTCTACTCACAGAACTCGAGGATTCTCGGTTTTTTTGCTCAGCGGTCTTTAAGTTGGATTTGTAGGTGTCGTTTTCCGGATCCAGAACCAGCGCCTTCTTAAAGTACGTGATGGCCTCCGGAAACTTGCTCATGGCAGCCAGCGCCAACCTTCGAACCAAAATCCAGCGGTTGAATAATCACTGCTAAAGATTGTCTCTCTTTATTACACACTACTACTGTGTTGGTCTTCAGTTAGAGCGGTGTTTAGAGGTAATCATGCAGCGAGGATTTAACACCGAAATGCAGTAAAGGTGTTAGTACGTGACACCGGAGTAAACGCACGATAAAATAACCTACATTACTGTTTCATGACCTCATGTCTTGTGGCATCACTGAAAAACTCCATCTCATACGCTTCTACTCGAGGAATACCTGGCAACCTCAGAGGTGACTCTGACCCGACTCTGAACACCAGGAACTTTCCCCACGTAAACACATTAGGTTAATGAATTTGAATACAGCCCTTCTCAGTTCAGTGTGTGTTCATTGTGCTCTAGCCTGTTTCTGATTGGCTGTTGGAGACGTTTGTTCGTGTCAGTAATGAACTGAGAATAAATCACTGCCCAAATCACAGCCGCTCCATTAGACATCCCTTTCCACTGACGGACAGGGTGGAGGGGCGCCAATACTTTGAATAGTGCAACAGATGGACTAGTCAGTAATTCCAACCCTAGAAAGTGACCTGTGTGATAGCTGTAGCTAATAAGCAGCTCAGAGTGTAGACTATAGTAAAATGTAAATAAAGGTGAGCTCCTCACCCCATGCGTCCGTACGCTTTACTGTACGTGGGATCGATAGCGATGGCGCGCTCACAGTCTCCGATCGCTTCCGTGTAGTTTCCCAGTTTGCTGTGTGCTGCAGCCCTGAAACATACACAACATTCTCATTTCTCCCTCTTTTACTTTCTACATTCAGGTTCCAGTGCAGTAACGCCGTCTGTACAGTGCACGCGGATCTGAGATCATTTCCTGTTTCAGTTATTGCATGGTCAGAAGAACACCCGGTGTGAAGTGTGTATCTCCAATCCTTCACTCAGATCAGCGTTAACACCTTTCAGTCTGGCCAGAAAAGGTTTAGTAGCTGTCCATAACCAGGGTTTAGACGTGTGTGTGTGCGTGTTCGAGTTGTGTCCTCACCTGTTACAGAAGTAAACTGCGTTTCTTTGATCCAGATGGATGGCTTTTGTGTAGCAGTCCAGCGCACAGCTGTAGTTCTCCTCCTTCATGTGGTTGTTTCCTGGAAAAACAAACCGCTTGATTACTGCAGAAACACCTTCAGACCTTCCGCGCAGAACAATTTCACTTACACTTTCACTTACACTTTCACTTTCACTTACAATTATAATTTCAATTACACTTACACTTTCACTTACACTTTCACTTACAGTTACACTTTCAATTACACTTTCAATTACACTTTCAATTACTGTCTAAGAAAGATGAGAGAAACTCGCAGTACAACGGACACAAACTACATGACAACGCTACAATGTTACAGTGCTACAGTATTACAGTGTTAAAATGTTACACACACTTATCACATTACACACACTTACAGTGTTAAACACACACACACACACACACACACACACACGTCTCACAGAAAGACACACACATTTAATGTTACACACATATACATGTCACTGAGACAATGTTTCCATGCATTACTGTAATCTGTCACAGGTTTCTTTCAGGTCAGATTCTGCTGTCCATCACTCAGACCAGCGGAAGCCACACACATACCTTCATTTTTCAGCTGCTCGGCTCTCTCGATGTCCTCTGCGGACGGAGACGTCTCTTGCGAGGCCACGATGTCGTTCTGTGGATTTAGTATTTTGTGGAAGGACGTAAAGAGTGTGCTTTTACACGGAATAAAACCGCAAGTTTTTATCCACAAAAGGCTTTAAAAAGCTGTAAACTGTTTAGCAGCAGTAAAGCAAGCAAGAAAGAAAGATATGAGACAATATGGAGAGAAGTAAAGGCACAGAGAAGAAAGGAGAGGGGGAAATAAAAATATGAAGGAAAAATGGAGAAAAAAGAATTTTTACAACGGGCAGCTGCGTGCGTAGGATTCAACATTACAGTAGATGGATAGATAGATAGATGGATAAATTGATGGATCAACAGATAGATAGATGGATGGTTGGATGGATGGAGGGAGGGATGGAGTGGTGGATGGATGGAGGGATGGAGGGATGGATGGATGGATGGAGGTATGGATGGATGGAGGGATGGAGGGAAGGATGGAGGGATGGAGGGATGGATGGAGGGATGGAGGGATGGATGGATGGATGGAGGGATGGATGGAGGGATGGATGGAGTGGTGGATGGATGGAGGGATGGATGGATGGAGGGATGGAGGGAAGGATGGATGGATGGATGGATGGATGGATGGAGGGATGGATGGAGTGGTGGATGGATGGAGGGATGGATGGATGGAGGGATGGAGGGAAGGATGGATGGATGGAGGGATGGATGGATGGATGGAGTGGTGGATGGATGGAGGGATGGAGGGATGGATGGAGTGGTGGATGGATGGAGGGATGGATGAATGGATGGAGTGGTGGATGGATGGAGGGATGGATGGAGTGGTGGATGGATGGAGGGATGGAAGGATGGATGGATGGATGGAGGGATGGATGGATGGATGGAGGGATGGATGGATGGAGTGGTGGATGGATGGAGGGATGGTGCTGTTGGTTGACCTTGAGCAGTGCGTTGAGGAAGATCTCTATGAGAGGTTGTGGAGCTGCGAGCTGACTGTCACCGGATCTGATCTTAAACGTCGTCTCTAAACACTGTATTGCGACTGAAAGAGAAAAAACACTAATGTGAGATTAACTTTATCATTAACACATCCATACATTTATCATCTAAACCAATTCATCTTTTAAAGATTAAAACTATTTATGCCCAAACTCCTTCCAGTTTACGGCCCGCCCAGGTAGATTAAGACCCGCCCAGATAGATTAAGACCCGCCCAGATAGATTAAGACCCGCCCAGGTAGATTAAGACCCGCCCAGATAGATTAAGACCCGCCCAGGTAGATTAAGACCCGCTCAGATAGATTAAGACCCGCCCAGGTAGATTAAGACCCGCTCAGATAGATTAAGACCCGCCCAGATAGATTAAGACCCGCCCAGGTAGATTAAGACCCGCCCAGGTAGGTAAAATCTGAATTCCAATTTTCCTTTTCAATCAAGATGCACAGTTGTCAGTTCATAATGAAGCCGACAACAAACCTGAGTTAATTTTTCCGGTTATGAAACAGAGAGACGGTTCCTCCCTTCATCCTAGTAACGTACTCATGGCAGCGTCGTGCAGCTCTGATCCGTCTGATTACTAAACTCATCAAAAATCAGACTGTTTTGTTCTTTAATATTTTGTGAAAATGGAAACTGTATTTTAATATGTAGTTATATATTTATTAATCGTTATTTATGTTTGCGATATAGATAGTTGTATATTTTGAGTATTTATTCATTTGCAATAAATAGTTTATTCATAAAGCTTTGACTAGTTTATTACTGAACCCGCACCGTCACAGCCGCACCAACCACCGCCACACGTGCATTCCCAAGCTGTGGGAAACACTGCGCTCACGTCACATCCAAGGTCACGTAATCCCACACAGTCTTTACGCTGAACTTTGAGTGGAATTTTAATGTCCGTGTTAAGATTCAGGACCCGGCGTGTACATAAACACAACGAGGCGTGTCTCTGTCACTCCCGGGCTTTAACCGTGACTCGGGGCCGTTACCTTCGAGGCTTTCCTGCTCGTCAGAGTTCAGTGACCCTGAACGCGTCTGGTCTCGGAGGAACTGCACGATGGAATACGCCAAGCGCTTTTCCACGGCCATGCTGTCTGAGAGAACGCTGAGGAGGAAAAGAGGTGTGAACTAGAATCCATCCAGCGTTAAACACTGCTCTGTTACTGTGCTTGGTTAAAAAACTGAAAATGACTGAAACATGTCTGAAGTGGTCATCCATCAATACCTTTTCTTCTCAGAGTAAGAGCATGTGTTGTTTGGTACTTTTAATACCAACCCGTCCCTCCAGGATTTCACAGAAATGAGCACAAAATCAAGCAAACTCTGCAATATTCGGAGGAGATTGCAATTTTTCAAAATTACCGCAGATTTTCCACAGATTCGGGCCGAGACGCGTCATGTGACGTCATCACAACACGCATCCAGCCAAAACCCTCTTCCATTCACGTGTCGAACGAGTACAGCTAAAAGGTCTCGCTTACCAACAAACATCACAGTGAAAGCGCACACACAACTATTGCGTGCGATTGCGATTTTGCAGATTCAAGTAGTTTTCCACAAAAAAGCACAAAAAACTCTTCGAGTTGCATCGCAATTTTTTTTTTTAAAGCCGCAGGAAAAATGAAGCATTTTTCGCCGTGACAATCACAAAAATCCTGGAAATCCTGTGTGGACTGAACAACACTGATACTGAAATGAGTAACTACTGAATAGTAATCAGTCAGGGACGTCAGGTTTATGCTAGTTGTTGTTGGTGTGCTGCTAGCGATGAGCTCCCCGTGTTTAAGATGTTGTTTAAACAGTGTGTGTAATAGAAAGCGTGAGGACGGCCCACCCGAGCACACACAGCGGTACCGGTGAGCGTGGACATTAGTAGTGAACTTCACCTGGACTCGTGAGCTGAGTGTAGACGGAGTCTCAGTGCTCGCTGAAGTGAAGTGCTCTCTCACATGCGACAGTTTCTCTGCACGCTCACGTCACCGCTCCTTACTCACTAATACACGTGTGTGTGTACGTGCATGCAATTCAGGTCAGGTTGTGCGGATACTGCTCTATTAAACACACCGTTGTGAGTTGGACCGTAGGAAGACGCTGTAGTTCGTCCTCAGTTTGCAGTCTGTTCTGATTTGATCATTAATCCTGAAATACATGCAGATCGCCGTCATTTCCCGTCATCTGTTCATTAGCACAACTATGTACACCGGGGTTCCATCACAAGTATCACCAGGGATGGGATCGTGTCTGATTTTAGAGCTGTATTAATGATTCTGTTCGGACACACTGTAGTTCTGAAGGTTTCTGAGCAGGACTGGTGTGTGATGTATGTGCACATGTACCTCCATACACATCACAGCGGGCAGCCACAGTGCATTACATAACAGCTGACTAATCACATGCATCAGAAACGCAACATTCTTATTATATACAACACAGGATATAGACATTTACACATCCCTCAGACTCATGAACACGTCTCATACACGCATTTTACACGCATGCACGTGATGCAACTGATGTGATGTAACAGGATTTTGAGGATTTTGTTTTCACTCTACAATGTGCATCTCGTCATGCAGAATTAACACCGTAATACATCCTGTGCATCAGTGGAGGGTGTGTGTGTGTGTGTGTGTGTGTGTGTGTGTGATAGCTGAAAAAACATCCGTCACCTTTATAATAAGCACACGAGAGCCGGTGAGGAAACTCCGCAACACTCCTGCCGACATTTTACACTAAAATACATCCTCAGTAACAGTGTAGTGCTGCTTGTTGTTGTTGTTGTGTTGGTGATGCTTCCTCCCCGCCCACCTACCTGCACAATCCACCAGCAGCCCCGCAATCAAGCCCACAGCGTCACAGCCACTCTGCAAACAGCGCGTCTGCCCAGTGCGCATGCGCGACCTTTCAGGACGCGCCCAAATTCCCTGCCATACACAACAAACGAGCCGATGGGCGCGTCTCAAATCGACTCCCTAAATTCCGTATGACAGGAAAGCGAGTGATTCGAAGATCTCTGTACAGATTAAGAGCTCAAGGTGGATTAGGGTGAGGGTTAGCACGTTTTCCTCACACCTCCAGGGTTGGGGTTCGATTCCTGCCGCTCTGCCCTGTGTGTGTGGAGTTCCTCCGGGTCCTCCGGTTTCCTCCACCAGTCCAAAGACACGCATGGTAGGCATGTCCAAAGTGTCCGTAGTGTATGAATGTGTGTGTGGTTGTGCCCTGCGATGGACTGGCACCCCGTCCAGGGTGTACCCCGTCTTGTTCCCCATGCTACCTGGGAAAGTTTCCAGGTTCCCCGTGACCCTGAAGGATACTGTGATTGGTCGTCAGGTGTTGATTAATTGCTCTGACAGTAGCACAGGTTTATATTAATGCTCTCGTTCTGATATGTTATCGTTTCTATAGCAACAGGACGTATACTATAGAACCTGTTCTATAGTAACAGTGTAGTATAGGACGTGGTCGTGTACAGCGGACACTCCACTGATAATAAACGGATTAATAAATGTATGTAATTGTTGATGTGGTGAAGTTTTCTGTAAGGAGATATGTGTTTATGTAACGTTTACGGAAGGAGTCTCCAGTGGCAGCGCTGTGTAACTGTCAGAGGTAAAGCTGGAACTTTAAATTTTCCCACATCTTCATCACAGAGGAGTTTACACTTCTCATTTTTTTCAGTGATTTATTTAAACCCAACAAATAATATATTTATTCCGCTGCATGTGTCATTCGTTCATTACTATCATTACATTCAGTACTTAAGTACTTAACTATCGAGCTTAGCACACACATTCTGTAGCTAAAAGTGTCCAGGTAAGACATCATCCACTAATCTAAGGTGTGATTGGTGCAATCGGTTAATTTTATACAGAACTAGTTTGATAATGCAAAATAAAATAGTATTTAAAATAGTCTCTTTTCCTCCCTTGTGTTCATTATAGCATTCGCTCTGTTTTCGGTCATATTGTATGTAAAATAATACCATTGTAGTATTAAACACGATGCTGATGCTGCTGGTTTGTTTTGCTGTCTAGGACTGGATAGGGCCTGCGGTTTGGGTTCCACTACAGGAACTAGGGCAGGAACTATTTTGGGTCCGGAACTATTTTAGGTCAGGAACTATTGGTGCGTTCAAATGGTGTCTGTGTAAAAAGAGATTCCACGTGAACCACTTCAACGTTCTAACGGCAGGGTTCACGTTTCTCAATACAGTGAAACACGTGAAGTTTGATTAGCGATTAATGCTAAGTGTATAAGCTAAGAGTGTAATTTTAGTCAAACAGAGCAATTTCTTAGTAATACATCTGAGGGAAATGTTGATAATCCGGTGCCATTTTCACTATTATTGGGTGCACAGTGTTGTCTGTATAAAAGGATTTAAGGACTAAGCTGTCGTTAACCTCAGTTAGCTAGTTTGCTCAGTTTGCTAGCAGCCTAATGTGTTGTTGTGATGCTAATCAGGTGTACAGTGAGCGATATGGTGGAAACACAGGGCATTCAAATCCACAGGAGAAGGGCAGTGTTACTGTGGGGGGAAATGGCCGAGTGTTAGTGTTAGTGCACTCTGTAGGGAGGACGTGTTGATTTGAGACGCACCCATCCGGACACATGTTCAGTTCTGGTGTTGAACACGAGGCTGCGGGTGAGAGATGATGTTCCTCAGAGTGGCTGTGAGCAGAACCGGGAGCGGGTACAGGTACAGGTACAGGACGGTACAGTCCGGCTTGTTTGTTAGATGGAGCAGTTCACACTGACTGAAACAGGCACTAAATTTAACCCGGGATATAAATCTCCCCCGTGTCGTTTATAGAAATACCGCGGTGTGTTAAAGAGGAGCTCGGGTTCAGCTCAGCGTTTTATCACTGCCTTCTGCAGATCATTATTACCTAGAAACATCTTAGTTTATTTCTTTTCATGTGATTTGATGTGATTTGATGTGATTGGACTCATTCAGCAGATTTGGAGTCTGACATCGACAAGGTCTGATTTTTAATAACTTTTTCTCCCTGTCATAGTGTTAATGCTTCACCATTATTATTATTATTATTATTATTATTATTATTATTATTATTATTATCAGTGCTAGACTAAGTAATAAGTATATAATTATAACATAGTATAATATTTTGTAATTTACTTCTAGTGGTGCTTGAAAGTTTGTGAACCCTTTAGAATTTTCTACATTTCTGTATAAATATGACTAAAACGTCATCAGATTTTCACACGAGTCCTACAAGTAGATAAAGAACCCAGTTACACACATGAGACAGAAATATTATTCTTGTTAGTGAGCCGATATTACTGTTCTGTGAGTGGTAAAAGTATGTGCACCTTTGCTGTCAGTACCTGGTGTGAGATTTTCCGTTAGAATTCGCCGGTATGATTCAGAATTCATTACATATATTACAAACATAACGCTTCTCTTTTAATCCAAAACTTCTATTTTGGTCTCATCCACCCACAGAACATTTTTCCATTAGTCGTCTGGCTCGTCCACGTGATCTTTATCAAACTGCAGGAGGCAGCAGTGTTGTTT
The DNA here is from genome assembly GCF_023375685.1 of Ictalurus furcatus. NCBI lineage: Eukaryota > Metazoa > Chordata > Actinopteri > Siluriformes > Ictaluridae > Ictalurus > Ictalurus furcatus. The sequence continues at coordinate 29,109,626 of NC_071270.1, forward strand.
TTGGAGAGCGGAGGCTTTCTCCTTGCAGTCCTGACATGCACACCGTTGTTGTTCGGTGTTCTCCTGATGGCGGACTCATGAACATTAACGTTAGACAATGTGAGAGAGGACTTTAGTTGGTTCGAAGTTCCCCTGGGTTCCTCTGTGTCCTCGTGGACTATTACACGTCTCGCTTTTGGAGAGGTCTTTGTTGGTCTCCACTCCTGGGGAGGGGAACGATGGTGTTGAATTGGTGTTGAATCTGTCTGACTGTGGATTGGTGGAGTCCAAACTCTTTACAGATGGTTCTGTGACCTTTTCCACCATGATGAGCTTCAACAACTCTTTTTCTGACATCCTCAGAAATCTCCTTTGTTCTTGCCATGATACACTTCCACAAACACGTGTAGTGAAGATCAGACTCTGATAGATCCCTGTTCTTTAAATAAAGCAGGACGCTCACTCACTCACACACTCACTCACACCTGATCATCATCCCACTGACTGAAAACACCGGACTCTGATCTCACCTTCACATTAACTGATAATCCTAGAGGTGCACATACTTTTACCCCTCACAGATATGTAATACTGGATCAGTTTCCTCAATAAATAAACGACAGAGTATAATATTTCTGTCTCATGTGTATAACTGGGTTCTTTATCTGCTTGTAGGACTCGTGTGAAAATCTGATGTTTAGGTCATATTTATACAGAAATGTAGAAAATTCTAAAGGGTTCACAAACTTTCAAGCACCGCTGTACATTTTGTATTTTATTACTTGTATTATTGTTATTAGTAAGTTAGTAGTATGACTTCTTCTGTTAAAATAATTGACATATATTTGTATTCTTACATGATCATAATTTATTAAAATTTATATTTACTCTTCTGCTTTTTACTGTTTTTTATCCACACACGCTCTAACACACGATTTAATAACATAAATATCCCGGTGCTGATGGTGCCCGTAAAACACGGCTCTGGACTCTGTTTCACCTAGCCCCTTAAGGGTTCTTTCGTTGTTCTGGTGGGGGAACCCTTAAACGTTCTGTGCAGAACCCGACAGCTGAGTGTTTCATTATGAGAAACGGTTGGGATTAGAAGGTGAACACTATGAAAGCGTTCTGTTGTTCTAACCACGGAGCACAAATGTACTGTAAAGCGACTTTTCTGTGTTTTTCAGAGTGTTTGGGTTCCGCTCGCGGCCCAGAATGACTCTCCCGAACGCTCTGGACATTTCGGCTAAAAGCTGTTCGAGTTCCTGTGAGAACCGGAGCGAGCTGAGGTGGGATCTGAGCCCGGAGCAGATCCGGCAGCGGACGGAGAAACTGATGCAGAGGGTGGAGCATGCGTACGCCTCGGTGGCGGCGGTGGACGTGGAGAAGGTGTGTTATGAGAACACGCTACAGGTTCTAGCAGAGGCCAAGCTGGATTACGCTGGTGAGTGTGTAAGCAGAACACACACACACACACACACACACACACACACACACACACACACACACACTGCTTCACGTCTTACAGCTGATCGATCGTTTCCTCGTTACGGACCCGTGACTGTGTGATGTCTCCTCAGCGTCCCGGCACATGCTGGACTTCCCTCAGTACGTCTCCCCGTGTAAAGACGTGCGGTCTGCGAGCACCGAGGCAGACAAACGCCTGTCCGAGTTTGACGTGGAGATGAGTATGAGATCAGACGTGTTCCACAGACTCATAGCACTGCAGGTAAGACAGTGTGCTGAAATATTACAGATCCACACGTCCCGAGGTTCTTTAAAGGAAAAGTTTAGCAAAAAACAAAAAGTCCCTTTTCTCTAAAACTGAGTGAATTATGTAAGACATGTTCTGTGTCTGAAGGTTTTTCTCCTTTAGGTTTGCACTGGAGCTATGAGGGTCACATAACTCAGTGGTTTTCAAAGTGGGGGCCCCCTCGGGCCCCCACTGACTTTGGGAGGCGGGGCCTTAGGGGGCGGAGTTAGTTTCTATAACAATGATTTTAATGATGGACGTTGTCACAGAGCAGCTTTACAGAAATCCGCATGCAGATTTAGATCCGTAATGAGCAATCCAGAGGTGACGGTGGTGAGGAGAATCTCCCCGAGACGACATGAGGAGATAGCTTGAGTCGAGCTGCATCACACCACCTCGTGTTTTCTGTGAAGTGTTCCTTCCTTACGGTGTCCGGCTGTAGAAGAGTGAGGACAGTGCCGAGTGTGTTCACAGGATGCTCAGCGTGAGCAGATCGTGAGTCCTGGGATGAGATACGGACAGTCTTTATGATTACAGCAGCGGCTCTACAGTTTAGTTCATGTTTACAGAGAACAGGAAGTCCCGCTGTGTCCTAAATCACACCAGCATGGCAGTGTCACTGAAGCCCTGGACGTGGGTTTCAGAAGTATATTTGCAGAAAAGCTCCAGCGCTAAAATAAAGTAGCTTAAATAAACTTTAGACACGAGGCATGTGGGGAAATTTATCAAAATAAATGTCACCTAACTGTGTTTATTTCTGGTGTGCATTTTGATGTGAGTGTGCGCGTGTGTGTGTGTGTGTGTGTGTGTGTGTGTGTGTGTGTGTGTGTGTTATCCTGCTACGCCGCTGTAATGAGAGAGTGCTGTTCCCAGGGTATTTACTGCATCGTTAATTGAGTTGTTATAGACACTCGGACTGCGTGACTGTGGTTTGGAAGCTCTGCAGTCTCGAGTCTCGAGCCGCCTGACCTCCAACTCGCTCCACACGACAGCGCAGCGTGGACTAAAGAGAAACTCATCCTAAACATTCACTAACACGCCTGAATGGAGCTTTCAGAGCTTTCTGTGTGTGCACTATCTCTGTGTTTTCACAGGAACGGCGATGTAATGATTTACTCCCCGAGTCGCGGAGGTTTATGGAGCGGCTGATTAATCTGGGGAGGAGAAACGGACTGCATCTGTCTGCAGATGTGCAGCAGGTGAGATTACATTCTCCTGTGTATCTGTAATACGAGTGTAGAGCTTTTATCTTTGTACACAGACGCTGAGTGTGTGTTGCAGTACAGCGCTGTGTGTGTCGGTCTGTTTTTTTCATTTGTCTTTCATTTCACAGGAGATCAAAAAACTTTCTAAAAGAATGAGCGAACTTTCGATAGATTTCAACCAGAATGTGAATGAAGAAAACACGGTTCTGATCTTCTCTTCAGAAGAGCTGGGTGAGTAAACCTACACGGGACTCCATCAGCAAATACTCTACAGAAGCCGCAGCGTCATAGTTCATGTGTGTCCTAAAAACCTAATAATTAATAGACTGTTTTCCCCCAGTTTGAATATATATATATATAAATATATATATATATATGTGTACCAGATTTATTCATCATAATCGTTCCGTTCGGGCTAATGCAGTTCTTCGAGAACAGGATTATTTAAGCCGGATCGAGTTGTAGTTATCTGAGAGTTGAGAGATAATTTTGTGCTCCTGTTTTACCTGGAAAGAGCAGATCAGTACCAGTATTGAAAACCTGATCAGTGATTATTCTGTGATTAGTCGGAGATTATTCTGTGATTATTCTGTGATTAGTCTGTGATTAGTCTGTGATTATTCTGTGATTAGTCGGAGATTAGCCTGTGATTCGTCTGTGATTAGTCTGTGATTATTCTGTGATTATTCTGTGATTAGTCTGTGATTATTCTGTGATTAGCCTGTGATTATTCTATGATTAGCCTGTGATTATTCTGTGATTAGCCTGTGATTAGCCTGTGATTATTCTGTGATTAGCTTGTGATTATTCTGTGATTAGTCTGTGATTATTCTGTGATTAGCCTGTGATTATTCTATGATTAGCCTGTGATTATTCTGTGATTAGCCTGTGATTAGCCTGTGATTATTCTGTGATTAGCTTGTGATTATTCTGTGATTAGTCTGTGATTATTCTGTGATTATTCTGTGATTAGTCTGTGATTATTCTGTGATTAGCCTGTGATTATTCTGTGATTAGTCTGTGATTATTCTGTGATTAGCCTGTGATTATTCTATGATTAGCCTGTGATTATTCTGTGATTAGCCTGTGATTAGCCTGTGATTATTCTGTGATTAGCTTGTGATTATTCTGTGATTAGTCTGTGATTATTCTGTGATTAGCCTGTGATTATTCTATGATTAGCCTGTGATTATTCTGTGATTAGCCTGTGATTAGCCTGTGATTATTCTGTGATTAGCTTGTGATTATTCTGTGATTAGTCTGTGATTATTCTGTGATTATTCTGTGATTAGTCTGTGATTATTCTGTGATTAGCCTGTGATTATTCTATGATTAGCCTGTGATTATTCTGTGATTAGCCTGTGATTAGCCTGTGATTATTCTGTGATTAGCTTGTGATTATTCTGTGATTAGTCTGTGATTATTCTGTGATTAGTCGGTGATTACTCAGAAGTGTGATAGTTCAGATGTCTGGACTGGACATTTTCACAGGTTCTTTATTTTCTTGTGAATGATGTAATGTGTGTACAGCGTAATGTGTTTTACAGGATACTAAATCAGAACAGGAAATCATAACACTTGCACAACATGTATCTGCTTTATATCTGCCCAGAGTACTATATCGAGTCTTTGAATGAATAAAATTGTTCTCTTTTGGCTTGTTTTTGTCGTCTAAACAAACCATAGATGTGATTTACTTCAGTCTCTGTTCTAAGATCCATAAACCCCACTATTTAATATATATGTAGAGTAAAGGTAAAGTGGGCCTCCTGCGTGGCATCTCCTCGTGCAGGTGGTCTGGCTGAGAGTTATTTAAACGGTTTGGAGAAGACGGAGGACGGGCGGTACAGGGTGACGCTGGCGTACCCGCACTACTTCCCTCTGATGAAGAGATGTCACGTTCCAGAGACCAGGAGGAAGATGGAGGCGGCTTTTAACAGCAGGTGTAAAGAGGTGAGAGGTGGAGTTACAGCACGATGAGTCTCTGCTGGACTTCTGTACGAGGATCATGTGTACCGTGACCTCGTTTACTAGCCTGATCTGTTACACTTACCCGATCTATTACACTTACCTGATCTATTGCACTAACCTGATCTGTTACACTTACCCGATCTATTACACTTACCTGATCTATTGCACTAACCTGATCTGTTACACTTACCCGATCTATTACACCTACCTGATCTATTGCACTAACCTGATCTGTTACACTTGTCTGATTTATTTGACTAATCTGATGTTACACTCACCTTATATGTTACTCTGATCTGTTACACTAACCTGATCTGTTACACTAACCCGGGGGGGGCAGTCTTATCCGGAAAGGGCCGGTGTGGGTGCAGGTTTTCATTCCAACCAAGCAGAAGCCACACCTGAATCTATTGAAAGCCAAGATCACCTGATTAAACAGGTGGAATCAGGTGTGCCTCCTGCTTGGTTGGAATGAAAACCTGCACCACACCGGCCCTTTGCGGATAAGACTGCCCACCCCTGCGCTAACCTGATCTGTTACTCACCTGCTGTATTACACTTAATAGCAGCGATTCAAAGAGCAGCGCCACTGAGTCTGATTTCTGATTTAAAATCGGTCCTCATTACTCAGCAGAAGGTTGTAAGATGAGCTGTTTTTTTATTGCCAGGTGAACACAGAAATCCTCGAACAGCTGATTGAGTTGCGTGCGAAGGCGGCTAAGCTGCTGGGCTTTAGCAGTCATGCTAACTATGTGCTAGAGATGAATATGGCCAGGAACTCCAACACGGTGTCTCACTTCCTCGGTGAGTGATTAAACACACCTTTCAGTGACCAGGATTCATTTAGAGACGATGAAGAACATCGTAATTAGCTGTTTGATGGATTTTATCGGGTTGCCGCTGAAAAGATGAAACCATCGCGACATTTAATCGGAGTTAGAGTGTCTCAGATGTTCTTTTATTATCACATGCAACAAACAAAGAGAAACAGGTGAGAGTTCACACTGAATCAGCCGTGTCTTCACGTCTTCCAGATGAGTTGTATGAGAAGTTGAAGCCGGTGGGTCAGAAGGAGCGTCAGTACCTCCTCTCACTCAAACAAGCCGAGTGCCAGAGGCGGGGCCTGGACTGTGACGGACAGCTGCACGCGTGGGATCTGCCGTACTACATGAACCAGGTGGAGCGGGTGAAGTTTGCGGTGGATAAGGACAAGCTGCTCGAGTATTTCCCACTGGAGGTGGTGACTGAGGGTCTGCTGGGGATCTACCAGGACGTCCTGGGGCTCCGCTTCCACCAAATCCAAAACCCTCACGTGTGGCACGAGAGCGTGAAGCTTTACACCGTACTCGACGCCACCACGGGTGAGGAGATTGGACGCTTTTATCTGGACCTACATCCCAGGTACGAGTCTTAAAGCCTCGAAGTGTGAGGTGCTGAGCAACACCCGGCATGTGCTGAGGGAGTTTATTACTTATTTATTACCTTGTTTTACATTAAAAGTGTTATCACAGTATACTTATATACATATATATAAAAAATATCAACCATGTGGTGGTGAGTTACTGTTATCACCCTGAAGGTGATTATTTTCCTGTAACTGCACGCCCCGAGTGTTTTATTTTTCTTACCCCACAGCAGATTACCAACAATTACACTTGTTATTTTTTAATGAACGACTCATCACACTTTTTAGCCATCCTTATTATAGATCACAGAATGAGTGAGTTCCTGTTCTCACTTACGTTACAGCAGCTATAAACACTCGTTCTCTCACCATCTTCTCTCTATTCCCTCTCTCTATTCCCTCTCTCTCTATTCTCTCTCTCTATTCTCTCTCTCTATTCCCTCTCTCTCTATTCCCTCTCTCTATTCCCTCTCTCTCTATAATCTCTCTCTCTATTCCCTCTCTCTCTATTCTCTCTCTCTATTCTCTCTCTCTATTCCCTCTCTCTCTATTCCCTCTCTCTATTCCCTCTCTCTCTATAATCTCTCTCTCTATTCCCTCTCTCTCTATTCTCTCTCTCTATTCTCTCTCTCTATTCCCTCTCTCTCTATTCTCTCTCTCTATTCTCTCTCTCTATTCCCTCTCTCTATTCCCTCTCTCTATTCCCTCTCTCTCTATTCTCTCTCTCTATTCTCTCTCTCTATTCCCTCTCTCTATTCCCTCTCTCTCTATTCTCTCTCTCTATTCTCTCTCTCTATTCCCTCTCTCTCTATTCCCTCTCTCTATTCCCTCTCTCTCTATAATCTCTCTCTCTATTCCCTCTCTCTCTATTCTCTCTCTCTATTCTCTCTCTCTATTCCCTCTCTCTCTATTCTCTCTCTCTATTCTCTCTCTCTATTCCCTCTCTCTATTCCCTCTCTCTATTCCCTCTCTCTCTATTCTCTCTCTCTATTCTCTCTCTCTATTCCCTCTCTCTTTATTCTCTCTCTCTTTTTTTTCTCTCATCATGTTAATAAGAAAAAACGTAGCTTCTTACCGAGAAACAGTAGTGAAGTGTAAACTCTGTGCTGAAGATTTGGGAACACGTGAAGTTCCAGCTTCACCTTTGACTGTTACACTGCACTGACACTGGAGACTCCTTCCACACACGTTACATAAACACGTTTCTCCTTACAGAAAACTTCAGCTTGTCACAGATTTTTTGTTCCGTTTATGCGGAGCGTGCGCTGTACACGTCCCTGTGAACGAGCCGTTACTATAGAAACCATAACGTATTACAATGAGCGCTTTAATATAAATGTGTGGTTTATTGATAAATTTGGTAAAATGATCACTCATCTGATTTAAACATGGTTCTTCTTTTGTTCCTCAGAGAAGGGAAGTACGGCCACGCCGCGTGTTTCGGTCTGCGGCCCGGGTGTCTCGGTCCTGACGGGAAGCGTATGATCCCGGTGGCAGCCATGGTGGCCAACTTCACCAAACCTTCACGTAACTGGCCGTCTCTACTGCAGCACCATGAAGTGGAGACCTTCTTCCACGAGTTCGGTCACGTGATGCACGAGCTGTGCTCCAGGGTGCGTCTCGTTATGATGCTGAATCATCTTTCAGCGTTTATGGAGATCTCGGCATGTTCTGACGGTCTGATGATGTGTCTGTTCAGACTCGCTATGCGGAGTTCAGCGGCACGCTGGTGGAGACGGACTTCGTGGAGGTTCCCTCTCAGATGCTGGAGAACTGGGTGTGGGAGAAGGAGCCACTCAGGAGGATGTCTCGCCACTACATCGACGGCAGCTCCATCCCCGATAGCCTGCTGGATAAACTCATCGCCTCCAGAGTGGCTAACACTGGTCTGAGATCAGTTTACACACACACACACACAAATATATACAAATATATTTCAAATATATTAATCGTATAATTGATTATATATGTGTGTGTGTGTGTGTGTGTGTGTGTGTGTGCGTGCGTGCGTGCGTGCGTGTGTGTGTGTGTGTGCAGGTCTGATGAACCTCAGACAGATCGTGCTCAGTAAAGTGGACCAGGCGCTCCACACCAAGTCTTCTGCTGACACCAGCGCCGAGTTCTCCAAGCACTGTAGGGAGATTTTGGGAATCCCGGCTACACCAGGTAATAAAGTAACGACCACCCGGGTGCTGACGCTTCAGTACGGCTCTGTGAACATATCCATCCCGTAGAACATGAGCGCGTCCACAGGGGGGCAGTGTCACACAGACCAGACTGGAACAATTTGCACAATCAAGCAGTAACAATTAAAGGATAAAAAATCATGTAGTAGAATTCACAAGCATCGAGTAACAGATGAAGTGAACATATAAGTGAATAAACTAATCGAAATGAAACTATGAAAATATTGCTTCGGGTTTTATCTGCTTGGATTTTTATTGAGTCTGATCATCGGAAAACTTTATAAATCGGATCCGTATCCTTTCTCCATGACTCAGTTTTTGACTATAAAAGTGTTTCTTGTTCAAATTCTTGAGTAGGTGGGACCTGTAAGAAACCGTCTGTCTGACCTGCACCTGTCGTTTTGCTGTTTTTGATTCCGCAGGGACGAACATGACGGCGAGTTTCTGTCACCTGGCCGGAGGTTACGATGGTCAGTATTACAGCTACCTGTGGAGTGAAGTTTATTCCATGGACATGTTCTTCAGCCGCTTCAGGAAGGAGGGAATCATCAACCCCAAGGTGACCGAAAACAGTGTTGGTGGTCTGACAGAGCGGTGCTGGTCAGAGAGGGACAATAATAAATAAATAAAATAAAAGTACTCAGAAGGAGGCAGGATTATATGGTAATGTGGATAATAATAGCTCATTCACTACAGTTTAGCCATAAACAACGATATAACAAGTCAGCGAAAAACAGCCTGGTGTGAGGTTAGCTCCATTTTATTAGAATATTTGCAGTTATTATCAGCAGCAATGTTCACACTGTGCACTACAGCGACACGCTACAGTCTCACACTGACCCACGGGTCAGCTTTAATCTCTACACTGTGCACTACAGCGACACGCTACAGTCTCACACTGACCCACGGGTCAGCTTTAATCTCTACACTGTGCACTACAGCGACACGCTACAGTCTCACACTGACCCACGGATCAGCTTTAGTCTCTACACTGTGCACTACAGCGACACGCTACAGTCTCACACTGACCCACGGATCAGCTTTAGTCTCTACACTGTGCACTACAGCGACACGCTACAGTCCCACACTGACCCACGGGTCAGCTTTAATCTCTACACTGTGCACTACAGCGACACGCTACAGTCTCACACTGACCCACGGGTCAGCTTTAATCTCTACACTGTGCACTACAGCGACACGCTACAGTCTCACACTGACCCACGGGTCAGCTTTAATCTCTACACTGTGCACTACAGCGACACGCTACAGTCTCACACTGACCCACGGGTCAGCTTTAATCTCTTAATCTCTACACTGCATTCATTTACACTGATATTACACCCTGTGGGAAATGTGTTCATGAAACAGTCATTTGATCATAAATACTTGTGGATGATAGAGAGATAGATTAGACAGATGGATGGATGGATGGATGGGTAGATAGATAGATAGATAGATAGATAGACAGACAGACAGACAGATAATGACACTGCGGATATAACAAAGCTAACCCCCCCCCACCCCAATTTAATTATTTATTTTTTATGTAATAAAAATATATATCAGGAAGCATTATACACACATTCCACATACACACACACAAATAAAATACACACACTATACACACACACACACACAATGTGGGCAGCTGTGTATCATTGGTATGTGTGTGTGTGTGTGTGTGTGTGTGTGTTTGTGTGTGTGAATGGGTGAATGACAACCAGTGCAAAGCACTTTGTAGAACCGCTAAGGTTAAAAAAAAGTGCTATATAAAGTGCAGACCATTTACAATATACACTCAGCATATACACACACACTATATATACACACTATATACTATATACACTCAACATATACACACACTATATATACACACTATATACTATATACACTCAACATATACACACACTATATATACACACTATATACACACAACATATACACACACACTATATATACACACACTATATACTATATACACACAACATATACACACACACTATATATACACACACACTATATATACACACTATATACTATATACACACAACATATACACACACACTATATACTATATACACACAACATATACACACACTATATATACACACTATATACTATATACATACAACATATACTCACACACTATATATACACACTATATACTATATATGAACAACGTATACACACTATATATACACACTATATACACACAACATATACACGCACTATATACTATATATGAACAACGTATACACACTATATATACACACACTATATACTATATACACACAACATATACACACACACTATATATACACACACACTATATATACACACTATATACTATATACACACAACATATACACACACACTATATACTATATACACACAACATACACACACTATATATACACACTATATACTATATACATACAACATATACTCACACACTATATATACACACTATATACTATATATGAACAACGTATACACACTATATATACACACTATATACACACAACATATACACGCACTATATACTATATATGAACAACGTATACACACTATATATACACACACTATATACTATATACACACAACATATACACACACACTATATATACACACACACTATATATACACACTATATACTATATACACACAACATATACACACACACTATATACTATATACACACAACATATACACACACTATATATACACACTATATACTATATACATACAACATATACTCACACACTATATATACACACTATATACACACAACATATACACGCACTATATACTATATATGAACAACGTATACACACTATATATACACACACTATATACTATATACACACAACATATACACACTATATACTATATACACACAACATATATACACATTATACTATATACACACAACATATATACACACTATATACTATATACACACCCTATATGAAAAATCAGTATTTGGCATTGAAAAAAATAACGCCGTTCTGGGTTGTGTATGAGGAAAAATGTTTTAGAAAAATATGAAACATTACCTTTTAATACACACAATACATTTTCAACGATTAATGTTATTATTTGTTTTTGTAATAATTAAATGAAAACTGGTTTACGTACTTTTCACAGACTGCGAGAAAGGAATTATAAAATAATTTATGGGGATAATGTTATCATATGTGCAGATCACTCAGCTCTGCTGAAGACTTTAAATAATACTTCATGTTAGATTAGATCTGCGGTGCGTTCGGAAAGTATTCACACCCCTTCATTATTTTTTTCACATTTTGTACATTTTTACAACTTTGCAAATTTATTAACAAGAAAAAAAAGAAAGATTGCACTGACATAAGTATTCACACCCTTTGTCATGACACTGAAATGTAGGTGCTCAGGTGCATCCCTTTTCTCTGGATCATCTTTGAGATGTTTCCACACTTTGATTAGTCTTTGAGTCTTTGAGTCCACCTGTGGCAAATTCATTTGATTGGACATGATTTGAAAAGGCACACACCTGTCTATATAAGGTCTAACAGCTGATAACAGCTGGGGGGGTTCAGTGGCCGGACTTTCAACAGGACCAATGACCCTAAGCACACAGCCACGACAAAGCAAGAGTGGCGAAGGGACAACTCTGTGAATGTCCTTGGGTGTTCCAGCCAGAGACCAGACTTGAACCCGATCGAACATCTCTGGAGAGACCTGAAAATGTCTGTCCACCGACAGTTCCCTTCCAAGCTGACAGACATTAAGAGGATCTGCGGAGAAGAATGGCAGAAAATCCCCAAATCCAAGTGTGCACAGCTTGTCTCATCATACGCAAAAAGAGGTCGAGCCTGTAATCGCTGCCACAGCTGCTTCAACTAAGTACTGAGTTAGAGGTCTGAATACGTATGTCAGTCTGATATTTCATTTATTTCTTTTTAATAAATTTGCAAAGTTATCACAAATCTGTTTTTTTGCTTTTTCTTTATGGGGTATAGAGTGTAGGTTGATGTGGAGGAAACAAACTATTTAAAGCATTTGAGCAATAATTCTGCAACATAATAAAACAGAAAAAAATGAAGGGGTGTGAATACTTTCTGAACGCACTGTAGATTTATATTAGATTAGACAGTGGGTTAGGCATGTTAATAACAGAGTCTGTAGGTCCTTAAGCCATCCTGTGTGTGTGTGTGTGTGTGTGTGTGTGTGTGTGCGCAGGTAGGTAAGGAGTACAGGAGAGTGGTTCTGGAGGCCGGTGGCTCGGTGGACGGGACGGAGATGCTGAAAACGTTTCTGGGCCGTGAGCCGTGTCAGGATGCGTTCTTCCAGTGTAAAGGACTCGCAAATCAGTGTAATGTTTACACCTGATATTTATTACAATATCACAAATCTATCACATTATTATTATTATTATTATTATTATTATTATTATTGTAATATTTTCAGATCTGAGTTTCTGTGAAGGAAAATACGCACCACAGAGTTTAATATTAAATCATTTTGGTTTTCACATCACCAAGTCAAACATCAGAGAAGAAAAGCACAAAAATGAAGCTTTGGTTGGACAGGGGATGAAGTAGCGGGAGACCTGGGAGTATACGAAAAGGACTTTTTCCAAACTGTAGTGTCCTTATGTGGATGTTAGATACTTTAGTAGTAGCTTTGAAACTATTACAAACCAAGCCGATGAATAAACAGACTGATTTGCTGAGTGAATTTAATAGATACGTGAGGCATAAGTACAAAACTTTTAAACACATTTTTACAGACGGATCAAAAGATCCAATTACAGCAAACACAGGCTCCGCGCAGTAGTTCCCAGTCAGAGGAATGAGATATGCAGGCGGACCTCAAATAACTTAAGTGTATATGCCGTGGAGCCGTATGCCATCTTCATAGCATTAGAATGGATTGAACAAAATAAAGCAAATAAAGCTTTAATCTGTAGTGATTCAGTATCTGCCGTCCGGAGTCTTAAATCAGGAATGGCAAGAAATCACCAGGAACTGTTTTATGAACTCACGATTATCCATTAAAGAATAAAGAAGCAAGATAAGGAGGTTATATTCATGTGGATCCCAGTGCATTTTGTCATTATGGGAAATGAAAGGGTAGACAATATAGCCCAGAGCAAGCGTTGAAAAAAGAGATTATACATACAGACATCATTCTTTCAAGATCAGAAGAGAAGAGCATTGTATGGGAACGAATTAGTCAAGAATGCCAACAACAGTGGGATCAAGAATTAAAAGGTAGACATCTCGTTAAAAAGAAGAGTGGATGAAGGGAGATGAAGGGGAAAAACAGGAGAGAGGAGTCTATTATAACCAGACACAATACGTTACATACACTCCATATTATAGAGAAACATCCAACTGGATTTTGTGAACATTGTCAAATACCAGAGACTGTAGAACACGTGCTTGTTATTTGTCGGAAATATGAAACACAAAGGATGGACATGATAACAGACATAAGGAAAGAATAGGATTAACAGGACATGGAGTAAAGAATATATCGGAATGCAGTGGGAGTGAAAAAGGAAGGAAATACTTGATCTGCTTTCTAATAAAAACTGGACTAAAGACGAGGACATGACATGGTGCACTGTATAGGAGTTAAATAAATTCAGAAGATGGCAGTAGTGCAACATCGAGGATGCAAGCTGCCGTTAAAATCCGAAGAAGAAGAACAGAATCAGCGTTTTTCACCTCAGTGTCTGTCTCAGTCTGCAGATTTGAACCTAGTTGAAACCCTGTGAAGAGGACGTCCACACACACACACACTCTCACACACGCACACACCGAGCTGAGAATATGAAGGAATGTTTTAAAAGTTGTGTGTAGATGATGGCCCGAGGTCCTCTACACACGTCTCCAAGCTTGTCCAGGAGACACAGAGCTTCACTTAATGGAATGAAGCTCCATTAAGTCAACATGATCATAGAAAAACTCTGAATTATTTGTGTTGCACAAAAATGTTAAAATAAAACAATACCCTGCAGCTACAATATGTTTAAGCTCAAAATATTATTTGTTGGAAATCGTATTATTCTAATTAACCCCCCCCCCCCCCCCCCCCAGGGGGTGCTAGTAATTTTGGAGTTGTCTGCAATTATCTGTAAATGAATAAGAAGAATGTGTGAAGTGTTTGTGAGGTAAATGGAACAGAAGCAGAATGGTAAAAGTGTTTGTGAGGTAAATGGAACAGAAGCTCTGCAGTAATGTGTTTTCAGTCACTAGATGGAGATCTGACACTAACTTTGTGACTCAACAGTTTTTCCGCATTGCGTTTCTCAGGTAACATGACTTCAATAAATCTTTAAGATTTCTATATTTACATTAGCACCACTTATTTACTTGTATACACTAAACATTAAGTAAACGAGTTCTTTAGTCAGTTTATTAAGTCGTTTAGAGACGATTTCTGTGCTTTATCAGTGGAAAATGAAACACTTCAGATGTATTAAAGCGGCTCAACCCAACATGGTGGCGATGTGTGAGCCCCGCCCCTCGCACTACCTTTTGGAGCATTGTGATTGGTTCAGACGTCACGCCTATCAGACACCGCTGTGCGATTATGTTAAAATTAGGACCAATCAGGGGTTTAACTTTGCTGGGCTGAATCCTAAACACCTCCTAGATCCCTACACAGGCACCCTACACAGGGTATAGTATAATAAGCTCTACAGCCAGTCTAGTGCACTTGGTGTAAGATTGGAGTACAGCCCCTTTTCATTATTTTTTTTATTTTGCCTTGGTGCTGTTTTCCTGATGTTCTGGGTTGCCAGGTCCGTGCTTTTCCTTGAGCTCGAGGTTAACTGCAGCTTCAGATTAATCATTTAAAGCACTACGTTAATTATATAGTAACTATATAAAAATATTCACATTATATAATAGCTTATACAAAGAATTATAATAACTCAAATGTGTCTAGTGAAGTGGTCTTCTCTTGTACTTGTATATCTATCTATAAATTTTCTACACCATTTATCCTACAGGGTCGCGGAACCTGGAGCCTATCCCAGGGGGTATGGGGCACAAGGTGGGGTACACCCTGGATGGGGTGCCACACAATCACACACCCATTCATACACTACGGACACTTTGGACATGCCAATCAGCCTACCATGCATGTCTGTGGACTGAGGAAGGAAACCGGAGTACTCCAGAGGAAACCCCCACAGCACACGGAGAACATGTGAACTCCACACACACGGGCAGGAGCGGGAATCGAACCCCCGACCTTGGAGGTGTGAGGTGAATGTGCTAACCACTAATTCACCATGCCCTTGTACTTGTATATAACCCTAATCTGACGTGATTAAATATTAATCTATAATATAAACATTAATATATATTTCTGCAGGGGTGGGCGGTAGCTTAGTGGTTGCATGTTCTCCACGTGCTTTAGTGGTTTCCTCTGGGTACTCTGGTTTCCTCCACAAAGACATGTGCTGTAGTCTGTAGCTGACATTTCAGACACAATATGGTCAAATATTGTTTTATTTTTATGAAATATTTCACAAAGAATCCACCGCTGGGTAGAGCTTTGCGTGTTGCCATAGTAACGCATGGCTTGACTGACAGCCCGTAGTAACTGTAGCAACAGTTTCAGTGTAACGAAGTATCGCCAGGATTGTAATCTTATGTGGTGAACACGTGAGCGGCACGATACACGCAGGGACACATTGCAGTGCTGTCCAATCAGACACCACTCAGTCTGTCTGATTAGTAGATCGGAACCAACTGCTGTATAAATCATTACACGCGATGTATGATGCTCATTTTAATATTTAAAATTCATATTAGGGACGTCATAGTAATTATTTTGAGTAAGCGTGCCATTTTAGCAGATCTGGCAACCCTGCTGATGTCCGGATCACTGTGTGTGTGTGTGTGTGTACTTGAGCTGCGCACTGCTGCTCCATCAGTGTCGATTCAGCCGCTGTTCAGCTCTGCTGCTCTCTTCTCACTCTGTAGTAAATATATATATATATATATATATATATATATATATATATATATATATTATATTTTATAGACTAATTAATGTTAAAGATTTGATCAGTGAGATCTGAGAGTGCGGAATAAACCGGAGTGCGGCAGGGACACGGTTAAATTTTTGGTGCTTGTTTTTTTTTATTGTGCTTTTGCTTTTAAATTTCAGTCATTGGGAAAAAAAACTGCTTTAACCTAAATTAATTAACATTTATCCTATTTTTATTTTTTTTTTATCTGAGTGTTTGTTCTGGAATTGCAGGACAGATCAGAAACTTGATCTTTTATCTTTATGTTGTGAAGAAAACTTGTCCGAATCTAACTTTCTTTTCTGAGGTGAAAAAAATGCTAAGCTAATTCGTATTTAGCGATAGCTAGCTTAGCATGCTAACATCCCTCCTCGGGGAAAGCACTCGGACTCGGCTACTTTCTCTCACCGCGATGCTTCTGACCTGACTGGATTTAAACATTTTTATAAAAGAAATCATTATAAAAACAAAAAGGCCAAGAACAAAAAGGTAAGATTAAATTAATACCTCATTGTATTTTTTTTAATCGCTATTTTCCCCCTCAGGTAGATCTCTCTGTGTGTGTATGTGTGTGTGTGCGCGCGCGCGCGCGCGCGTGTGTATGTGTTTTTTCTGTGTTCTGCTTCCTTGTTGTTAGCCAGTCCATGCTAATCCTGTCAGGGTTCCACCTTTTTTAGGTTGATTTTATGTTCGGGTTTAGGAGTAAATTCGTTCGGAATGGTGAGACTGGGGGTATTTCCCTATCAGAACAGGAGAAATAATGTGAACACACACACACACACACACACACACACTGACTGAGGCGACTTTCTGTCTGTCATAATCTCCAGTGTGTCGCTACTATGACAGCTCTCAACATTTACCTCAGAATTCAGATTTTTGGTAAAATATGGAATAATTATTTTATTATTTTGTGTTCATTATTCATGTGCACATTATTATTATTATTATTATTATTATTATTATTATGGATTTATCCTAGCGCACATTCTGAATTAGATTACAGTTTATTTGTCATCATTTCCGGTTCAGAACATATCTTGTGTGTGTCTTGAGATCATCTCTATCTGTTTAAACACCACAGACTGGATCTTCTGGAACGAACAGCTTCTGTCTACACAAGGACCATTAGAAAGAGGGAAATATCACATCACTAAAATGAAGTCACGTGCTGCAGTGTAGTTGGTGACGTGTTCATTGTTGATGATTGTAGGTGATTGCGGCTGTTATATCGTCACCGTTACCCACACTGTACTGATGTAAAACAAGCATTTCCCACCGTGTGGTGGTGATAATCATCTACAAAATAGTTTCACTTTTTCTATGTGTTTATTTGTTTTTAAGATCATTAAAAAAAATAAACTCGTTAAAGCGTCTTATCATCACATTGTTAAAAGAAAAAGAATGATTGATTTTAGCGTCACTCAGTACGTTTACATGGACAGCAGTAATCCAATATTAGTTGTCTTATTCAGAATAAGGTCAATAATTAGGTTACTGCTGTCCATGTAAACGTAGTCAACGTGACACACACAGCCATGTTCTTTTAGAAATAGTTCTACATGCTCTTTTGCTGTGATGTTTGTTGGTAAATGAGAGCTTTTAGCTGTACTCGTGCGTCGTGATGACATCACGTCGTCAGCCAAAATCTACAATAATTTAGAAAAAATCTCCTCGGATTATTAATAAATATAAAAGTGAATAAAGCGTGATAAGGAACAATCCTGAAAGAGTAAAACGGTTTACTGAATAAACTCTCCACCTGTATGGTTTAGACCTGTTTACGTTCTGTATTTTAAACACCAGTCTCCTCGTTAAGCTCGTTAAATTAATTGTCAAGTGAAAACCTGAATTTTTTAATTTCTCGTTATTCACTGCAGATCAGAAGTGGATCATATTTCTACCTCATCTCAGCTTCAGCGCGAGAGATCCGGTGCTTCCAGTGCTCACTGGATTCCTTTAAACAAAAACAAACAAACATTCCGTTTTAACTCGTCGCACTTTAAAGCTTTTATTTGACTCACTGTCGCTTTTGTACACGTTATAATTCCTTAAACGGCTCTGCCCACACCAGTCGTCATTGTGCTATTAAGATTTATTTATTAATTTAGAGTTTATTAGTTCATTGTTTTATTATCCACTCCACAGCAGTTATTATTTCCTGCCTGTACATAAATGATGATATAAAGTCCAGGTGATTTAATTTGAGTCCGTTGTCAAGGAGAATCGATTCAGGAACAGCTAATAGGATGAGGAGGCTTCAGAGGGATTACAGACACTTGGTATGCTCATCCTAATGATGACTAATCCCTGCTTTCTACATCCACAGGGATAGATTACCATCACCTGTAAAACTTTAATGACATAAAATCCTTAACGTCATTAACCTTATCTCTGCTCCTTTTATCTCTGGGTTGTGTCTCAGGGGTTAAAGTCCCTTCACGCATTCGACTGGTTTGTTATTGGTTGTGATTTTTGTAGAGATGTGTGTTGTAATCTGGAGTAGTGGTGCGGGTGGAGCGGTACCGGGAGTTTTTATACCATGGTTATGATCAGGACGTTAGCTTTAGGTGTTCAGTGATGTAGATTATGTTATAACTTAGTGTCTGTAAATCAGAGAACATGCGTCTGATTTATAAACAAAGCCATTTTGTAATCTTGTGAATTTGTTTTGTTTATAAGTTTGTTTAACGTTATCCCGTCATGCTGGACTGTGATTGGTCAGAAGGTGGTGATTAATTCTCTATAACAGCAGCTCTGTCTGTAGCGCAGGTTTATATTAACGCTCTCATTTATATTAATACATTATCGTTTCTATAGTAACGGATGGTTCACGGGGACGTGTAAGCTCCTCATCACTTCTGTAAGGAGAGTAAATGTTTATGTAACGTGTACGGAAGGAGTCTCCAGTGTCAGTGCTGTGTAACAGTCAGAGGTGAAGCTCTAACTTGAAGTTTTCCCAAATCTTCAGTACAGAGTTTACACTTCTTTACCGTTTCTCACTAACACGCAACAATAGGGAATAGATAGAGAGAGAGAGAGAATAAAGAGAGGGATGGTGAGGGAATGAGTGTTTATAGCTGCTATAATGTAAGTGACAACAGGAAATAAGTCATTTCATGTAACTATAAACGGACAAAAAGTATGACTGGGTGGTTTTTAATAAATAGATTGTAAGTCATTGGTATGCTGTGTGGTGTAAGAGGAATAAAACATCTCGGGATGTGCTGTTATGGGAAAATAATCAACTTGAAGCGGCAGTACTGTTCCCACCCTCATCACCCCACCTCACACGTGCCACGTGTTATTTTACTGTAACGGCACCCCCGTGATTGATCGTGTTAATTACTGTTGACTAGAAACAGTCTTATAATTGGAAAAACTTAGTGTTTGCCATGGAGTGTTTATTAAGAGTGATCAATCTCTCTCTCACACACACACACACACACACACACACACACACACACACACACACACGAGTAGTGTTTCAGTACAATTCTAACACTTCATTGTGTTTGATTTATCATGAACATATTTTTAGTGATGGTTCTCAGCGTGTAGCTCTGCACAGTACAGTTCGATAGGATCTACAGGCCTTACGCTCTTCACTTCCTCATCCTCTTCCTGACACACCTGCGTAGCTCTGACCCAGATGTGCGCAGATGTGTCCAGTGCGAGCGTACGCCTTTCTGATGTGTAGTATAAACACGCGCCGATGTAGGACACAGGCCCAGAGCAGCTACTTACACACTCGCAACTGACCAGTCTCTTCTGTCTCCTGTAGTGGGCGTGGCCTGTACATATTTCATTAAGCTCGCAAATGAGAGTGTATTTGTTCTAAGTGATTATAATGGAGTGTGACACACCAGTGTAATCTGCTTTAAGGTCAGTACACAGAGTTTTACATTTGTGTTATAATGACATGATAAAGTAGATGAACTTTCACTGTACAGAGACATGTGATGTATTCTGTGTCCTGACCTGATCTTCTGTCCTACACAGCATGCGCAGTGTGTTCCTGTCCTCTCATAAACGTCTGAGAGATGTGAAGTATAGACTCAGGAATAACAGTGGTGAGGAAATAAAACCGGGATGAGTCATGTGATAGAAGAAGGAAAGGTGGACGGGTGTGTGGGGAATGAATCGGAAGAGCCCGAGTGTGTTGTGTTTGGAGTTCATCTTTAAAATTGAAATAGATGTGAGATTTTACAAGACTTTGAGTGAATGAAGTTACGGAGCTGTAACTGGCCATGGACAAATCAATAGCTCAAAATTTCATTTCCTGTCTGTTAGCTCCGTTATTCATAGTTGTCCAGTGGACAAGAGGGATCAAGACGCAGGAGAAGAATTAAGCCTTGCTCCTTATTGTCTATCATTTGGTGTGCATTATGTTTAACCTTCAGAGTTGTGATGCCTTTAGAGTATTGAGCCTAGAGTATTGAGGTAGTGGTAGCTCAGTGGTTAAGACATTGGACTACTGCTCAGAAGGTCATGAGTTCAAATCCCAGCACCACCAAGCTGTCACTGCCGTAGGATATAACTCGGTTTCACGACCCGTCTGTCGTGTGCAAAATCCTTCAAACATTTTGAAATGTCAAAATAAACGTATAAAAGTTCCAATCGGGCAATAAATATCATTATAACGCAGATAACCTAGTTAAACACCCGGTATGACCTTTACTGAACACAACGCTGTGTCATGAAGCTTCACCTCGATGGTTTTAGACATCTCACCAGCTTGAAGGAGAAAATCTCACGTGTGTCTTCTTCAGGTTTAGTTTCAGATCTAACGGATGGAACGGTGTTTACTAGGTGTTTATTATGAACGGTGTTTACTAGGTGTTTATTATAAACGTTGTTTACTAGGTGGATTAATTCGCTCGCACGGTTGACTGGTGTAAAATAAAGAGCGTACTACACTTCACTCTTAAACGCGTGGAGAAAAAATAAAGACACTAATCAGACTCACACGTGTGCCGTGAGAACAGAACTCCTCGCTGATGTTCTACACGCTGATCGACTGGTTCTTTACTCTCACTACACATTAATGCACTTCACTAGATCACTGTATACGCTATTACACTGCATTAGCGGACACTGTTCAGGTTAATTGTACAGTAGCAGGTTATTTACGGTAATGTGGGAGTGGTGTATGAGTCTGTGTTTAGGGTGTAACTGAAGTGATCTGAGATGTTGGTGTTGTCTGTCTGTATCGTATTAAACACTGTATTCTATCAATATTTCTGACCGTCAGTGTTTTTAATAAACACAAGTTCATGAGCGTGACCCAGCAGCATTTTAAACCCAGCAGTGAGTGTGTGCAACATGGAAAAAACATGGAAAAAAAGTGTGTAATATCTGGTGGAGGGTCGCTGATGCACACGCCGTGAGACTAAACACGGCGAGCAGGAGCCGCAGTCAGACATCTTTTATTTATTTATTTCGTCATTGTCACGGACACATGTATCTGGACTAAAACATAGAGTTTGATGGAAAACAGTAGGTCTGTAATTAATTTTATTAAAGGAGGACGGAGTGGCTCCTGTACAACAGGAAATGACATCAGGACGCCGTGTCAGTTTAATCCCGTCTGAATAGGGCTTTTGATTAGAGCCGTCCTCTAACTGTAATGAATTACAGTCTACATATACATACAGGTTCACTTATGTCTTTACACACACACACACACACACACACACACAGTAGAGCAGAGTGGAAGTGCATTAAAGTCGTTCTCTTGCGCACTGAAAAGATTTTTCCATCTAACCCCTTCTGCGATACAATAGGGCTCCGGTAAGGAAATACGCTTCAGCTTCGTTATACCAGGCGTGTGTGTGTGTGTGTGTGTGTGTGTGTGTGGAGACGTAAGCGCTATGGAATGTTTCCATTTGTATGGAAAAGGCTGCTTCAGCTCTAAGTGCCTGTTTAAATTCACTCATACAGACGTGACCTTCCTGTGCGCTACTCTATCGGACGTGATGAGCGTACAGTAGCGTCAGGTGATGTGTCAAAAGTATATCATGATGCACAATATTCAATGTCCATTTTATTAGGAACACCTCTACCCTTGCTTTCGTGCATATTCGATTATTCAACCAGGTGTCAGCAGCACAGTGTGTAAAATCGTACAGGTACAGGTTAAGAGCTTCAGTAAACGTTCACATCAAACATCTGAAACATCTCAGTGGCTCTGGTGGTGGTATGGATGTTGGAGCCATGTCGGATTCCTCTTGTTGCGGTTTCTGAGCTGCATTTCTTCTCACCACGGTTGTAAAGAGTGGTTATTTGAGATGCCGTAGCTGTCAGCTCAAACTGGTCTGGCTTTATACACTGCACTTCTGCTGCTACGCTATCGGCTGATTGGATAATTGCATGAATGAGCGGAGGTTCGGGTGTTCCTAATAAAGTGGACGGTGAATGTATGTAATAAACCTGAGTGGTTTCACTTTTTGGATCTAGTTCCCACTGAGGCGGCGGAGACGCTGGAAATGTTTAGAACGATTCAAATTCAGTTATGATTCTCCAGAAAAGATTCGATGCACCTGGAAAACTACAAGTTCAACTAAATTCAATTCAGTTTTAGTTTGTTTTGTTTTTATTTATAAAAAAAAAATACAGGTAATACACAAATGTGAGTAAAGGAAGGTTTTATCCAGTAGTGGAACACGTACATTAAAAACCAAAGCATCGGTCTCGGAGCATTTCTAAAGATGTGTTTGGGAGCAGTCTGAGAATGTGTTGTTTACCTGAAACATCCCAAAATACTTCATTATTATTAAAGTCTAACTTTTCAAAATCAGTGCAGTGTGTGTGTGTGTGTGTGTGTATATATATATACACACACACACAGTACCCTCCACTAATATTGGCACCCTTGGTAGGCTGTGAAAAATTGTCTTTATTGTTGTCTTGATTGTCTTTAAGACATTTTTTCCCAAACAAAACAGTGTTGTGGAGATATTTCGTGTAAAACCTTTTTATTAGTATTTATTAGTATTAGTAAAACATTAATAAAGTATTAAACAAGGAATAGGTTCATTCCGAGTCAGTTACTTAACAGTGATACTCCGGAACCGTGATAATACAATATTACGATATCGATATCACTGTGTAATCTTATCATATCGCTCAGCCCTATAACATGGCACTTCTCTGAATAGATCACGAACAATAATTCCTTCAAAGAAAGCTCAAATTTGTATAAAAATTCCACCAGATCCGTTTTGTTTTTGGGAATATGTGGGAGTATTCTGGATTGAGCATCAAATCCTGAGTGTATTTGTGAATGTGAATGTGGTGGTGTTTTCCCGGACTGTCATCAGGTGGTGTTTTGTCATTCGCAGAGTTTAATTCGTACCTGTTGATCCTGTTTATCCTGATAACTCGCAGTTACACCGCCTTACCCTGAAACTGACACAGGAACACAGGTGTTTATATGAACCTGTGTAAAGTCATGTTATGGTGTGTAGTTCTGAGGCCTGTTTCTCCAAGCCAGTCGAACAAACTGTGTTACAGAGTAAGTTTATCAGACTAATCTAACCCGGGTTAATTAACTAACCCTAAGTGTAACAGGTTTCATGGCGCTGGTTAAGTGTTCTCAGTGAACCCAGGTTTTAACCCTGAATCAGAGTTTACTCAGCGAGCGCACGCACATAAACACCAGACGTGTGCAGAAAACAGCCGACAGCGTTCAACATGGAGAACAGCATGTGAATTATTTCAATTAAATATTAATAAAATGTATGTCAATTTGTGAACATGTCTTCAGACAGGAATGTCACCGCGTTTAAATATGTACCACTCGTGTATATACAGTTTGGGGTACAGTAAGGGGCGTGGCTTCGACATGTCAGATTTTTAATGTGAGGCACAAGAGTCCGGCGTAGATGAACTATACTGTGTGCTGAAAATCTATATCTTTTATAGAAGGGAGGATTGTGTCTGTCCCTAAATGTCCTTTCCCTTTGAAGTGCCCTTCATATTATTTAGGATTCCCCACAAACGGTGAAGCCTTCCCTACAAACACTAAAGGGTTAACTTTGATGCGTCGATTTATATCACATTGCTCACAGCTGATTGGTCCAAGTTGGGTTTGAGTTATCTTACCCAGAATAAAACCCGCTCTGGAGCAGGTTACCCATGTAGCGTACGTTACCATGGCGATGAAACCCACTAAAAACAGGTCCACCTTGTTGAGACCGAAAATAAATAAATAAATAAATAAATCAGTAGGACGAGTGCCATTGTTCACAAACTCGCTGCGTATCTTCCGTTTATCAGGAAGATTTTTACACAGCGTTCACTACACTGCACGTCAGAACCCTGATGAATTGAGTCCAACTGTAAAATATTAAACACTCACGAGCTCCGTGTCTCTCAAAACGTTCCGCAGTCATCGTGGTTGTTGTCATGATCTGCGTCTGAAATCACAAACCCAAAAGTATTTACCAATCTAGAAAATCCAGAAGGCTGGTACACAGCACAGAGCTTTCTGTCGGAGTGAAGGCCAGATGAGAGGGTTAGTGGAGGTAGATGGACTTAAATCTGTCCGTTTTTATCACTGAAATGCAACTTGGCAAATATGGTAACGCAGCGTATCAGGAGAGAGAGAAAAAACACGTAAATCACACGTACAAAATTCATTTATTAAAGCGTGGCCTGTCTGAAAGTGACTCTCGGTAATGTTTCAAAATATTATCGCGCAAAATCCGTCTTCCATATTACTGATATTAATTAATAAAATGAATGAAACAAAATAGAAGTGTGTGTGCTTCCCTCACAGCCCCGTCTGTAAATCGATCGACCCCACGTGACCCCTGGTTTAGGAAGTGTCTGGTGTAGGGTGTGTTTCACATCACTGTGGTGTTCTCTGACTCCTGACCTTCATTCTATAACGTCTAAAAATAAACATTGTTCAAATAAGTCAGCCGCAGCTTCATAAATAGGTTTAAATGTTAGTGTGTGTGTGTGTGTGTGTGTGTGTGTGTGTGTTCTGAGACTGAGGACACAGTGTTACTGATGGTCAGCTCTGGGCCCGTCATCATCCTGTGCTCCAGGCTGCTCTTCACACACACACACACACACACACTCACACTCACTCACTCTCTCTCGACTGAAATGGCGCTCGTGACGCAGCAGTACGACTTCATACTGAAACATCCAAATGACTGAGATTAAGACCTGCTCCGTATCGGATCTGTATCATCACATCACATCACAGAAATCCCAGCGTCTGATGATAAAGGCTCAGCATCGTCCTCTGAACAGTTTCCCATCTATTCAGTAATAATAACAGAGTTAGATTTATTCCTCACATCAACTTACACACGTTAATAATCTGCTAACGGTTTCTCACCAAAAGAAAATCCTGTTCCTTTATTTATTTACTTATTTATAAATAGTGATTCTGATGATTTATTGTTTGTTTAAAATGTTTGAAGTGTTATTTAACAGTATTTCAGTTGCACGTTAGTTACAGGAAGCACTAGACGTGACTCGTTGTTTACGTTAGCTACGTTTCCATCCAGGTTGCGAGTTTAACTTGTGCGTAAAACCGGAATATGGCGTAAATCGTTGGCGAATAAAGCGCGGTTTCCGTCCTGCCGCGTCTCGCTCTCCGCCATTCTCACTTTTCTGATCCAGTGATCCAATCACTCGATTCGCTAGTTTATGCGAGTCAAGGAATTTATCCGGTAAATGTGTTTCCGTGGTAGTTTATATGCATGTCTTCTTGTCGAATAAAAAACTGATCCGCTTCAGTTGAGCGTGTAAGTTTTTACTGCGTGTTTTTGGAGATTTTATGATGCGCTGTTCCATTATTGTCATTGCGAACAGAGCTTGTAGTTTTTCTGTTTCTGTTTCTCTTCAGGTTATTCTTTACCTGGAATTTATTTTCCCCGATCCACGTGCTGTTGTGAGAATGACTGACGGTGTCAGGATCATGAGACGCTGCCTAACCTGAACCTGTTCATCGTATGAATATTTTCACGTCATGTCACAGTCGAGAGTCCGTACCTGTTCCTGTTGGAATCTGTAGTTGTGAGTCAGACTTTATCGTGCGAGTGTTTCCGTGTGTGTGTTCAGATTTGTTCCTGGCATGACATCAATTCGGAGGTGCCAACATTTATTTGTTTATCTGTAGCTGTATGGGTTTTGACCTGTTGCTCTGGTGATACAGGAGACACCTGTGTGAAAAAAACAAACAGATTGTGCTGATCGAAGACGCCGTGTTATCTGCTGTCTTACAGGACTGAGGCTCCTAAACTCACAGGTCAAAGGTCATCCAGATAACGTCTCTCTGAAGTGAGAGTCTCTCCTGTCTCTCTGCCTTCATTTGGGATCATTAATGAATTAAGTGTAATGCTAACTGCGTTAGCCTGGCTAACATGCTAACTGTCTGCTTAAAAACTTCTCATTTCACCTGGATTGTGCTGTAAACTAAATATTTATACTGATACTGAAAACAACACAGGAGAAATATGTATCTGAAAACGTAGACTTGGATAAATAAATTCACTTACTAATCTTTTCATAAACGTTTTTATACTGTATGTAAACATTTCCAGTTCCACAATTCTCCAAATTCAATTCCAGTCTTTACGGTTCATCACAGGATCGGATCTGCATCGTTCTGTTTTCTTCCTCTTCCTCCTCTGATCCACCATTTTGTGCCGGTATCGGTCCGATTCCGATCTTGTGTATCGGATCAGTACTTTTGTGTGTGTGTGTGTGTGTGTGTGTGTGTGTGTGTGTGTGTGTGTGTATATATATACACACACTGATGACATGAGGACAGGTTAAAGTGAGATGATAGTTCTGCAGGAATGTTGATGGACCGCTTCACACCGAGGTGCGGGGTTATTGATGCACCAAGGGTTCAGACCCTCTTTACATCTGATCTGGGGTCAGTGTGCTGATTTATTTAGTTCAGGAACTTCTCTAAAGAAAATAAAATGATCCAGATATATAAAATACTCTAATACCGATATAAGGATAATAAATGTACCCGTCATCTTCCTCAAACATGTACAGGTGTTAAATACATAAAAAGATGAAGTGTATTAAATAAGCGATTCGTGAACCATCATTTCTACCCACTCCTGAGCTATTTCTCTCTCTCACACACACACACACACACACACACACACACACACACACACACACTGAATTCATAATGAACTATATTTGAAATATAATTTTTATAGAAGTTTATTTCCTGTATAAACGTTTGACCCAGGTGATGGTGATTTACCCAGCTTTACCCAGGTGGTGATGCTGCCTCTGTGAGCCACTTAGCAGCTCATCTGTCTGTCTCTCTTGCTCATCTGTCTGTCTCTCTTGCTGTCTGTGTGACTTTTTGCTGCCATGTGCTGTGGTTTTAATCCACAACGCAGAGTCGCGCTTACACCTTCTGTGAGACTAAACACTGAATCAGCGATATCACTCTGAGAACTGCCAACACCTGCTGAGAAACACTGCTGGAAAATCTACTGAACACTCAGACACGGTGTCTGATCTCTCGTACACTTTGTGCCTCCAGGAAACACGAGAACATCAGGTTCTTGTTGAGGACAGGGTTCTGCGTGTCAGGTTCCTGACGTGTAATAAACCTGTCTGTTATTAAACATCAGAAACATCCCATTATCACTCTCACATTCACACTCAACACCCTGCCAATTCATTATTTACACTGATTTATCAAGTCTCAAAAAAGTTTCTAATAAATACATTTCTACTTGTACCACAGATAATTAAATATAATATTGGGAATATTTTTGTTTTAGCTGAAATCTATCCTTAAAGTTTTGACTCTGTTAGCTTATTTTATTTATTAAAGAAACCTGTTATTAGTCATTGATATGGTGAAGTTTTCTGTAAAGATAAATGTGTTTCTGGAACGTGTGTGGAAGGAGTCTCCAGTGTCAGCGCTGTGTAACTGTCAGAGGTGAAGCTGGAACTTTAAGTTTTCCACATCTTCAGGACAGAGTTTACACTTCTCTACTGTTTCTCACGAACACCACACACTGCGTTTTACTGTCTTATTAACGTGAAGAGCGGGGCGGGAGGGAGCGGGGCGGGAGAGAGAGAGAGAGAGAGCAAGTGTTTATAGCTGCTATAACGTAAGTGAGAACAGGAACTAACTCTTTTCAGAAACATAACTATAAATGGATAGGAAGTAAATGTTGGATGTTGTTCTTAAAAAAATTGAAATTGGTAAGGTGCTGTGGTGTAAGAGGAATAAAACACTTAATATAATCACCTTCAGGGTGGTAACAGTAACCCTGCTCCATCACACACACACACATCTAGTTGTGAGTCCTCTCCTCCCCTCTCTCCTCCCCTCGTCTCCTCTCTCAGCGTCTCTGCTCAGACAGCAGAAAGCCCTGAGTTTGATTTCCTCTGCCTCTGGGGGATGAGCTCAGAGCGTGTGCTTTGACCTTTGACCTGTGCTCCAGCCAACAATGTGCTGTTGCAGGATCACACACAGATCATGGAGGCTTGTGAAAATATGAGCTCTGGAATGTGTCTTTATCAGCGCTGGTGTGTTTAAGACCTAAAGCATGCGCAGTGGATTTTCCAGCCGTCCTCCCGTGTGTCAGAACCGTGTTCATGCTTTCACCCTGTTACATAAAACACGTGAACACGTCACAGCACTTAATCTCTGCAGTCTGGACTCCAACATACAGCACATATCAGAGTGAACAGTTTCTACCCGGTGTAGGAATCACAGGGCTTGTGTTCTGCCTGCCTAACGCTCCCTTCACACGGTGACGTTCAATAACGTGTAATAAAAATAAATATAATGATGCTGTAATGAGGAACAGGTGACAGGATGTGGAGTGGAGTGGCATTTCATCAACTTTATTTACAATCCCAGCTCTTACAGAATCAGTTATCACACTACCATCATATCTGACTAAATTTATCATAGTGAAATGATTTCATCACATCTCCTGTTAAACATTTCCCTAAATTTCACCCGAATAATATAACCCAAATGTGTTGTTCTCAGGTGCCTGGGCTGCTGATTTATCCACCCCTGTTTGATGTCTCTTCATCTGCTGAGTGAGATCCTGAGACGTGGCTCATAAATGAGAAGGTAAGAGAGCTTTATGTCTTTATCCTGCGGTCTGTGTGCACAAGCGTGACTTTATACAAGTCCTGGGTCTCCAGTTTAACCGAGAGCAGCCTCCATGTGCAGTGTTTCCCACAGGATTGTGTGAGACGCTGTCCCCCTGCGGCGGGTCCTGGGGCGGGTCATGGGGCGGCTCCTGGGGATCATGTTTAAAAAAAAATGAGTGCTGTATTGACGCTCTTGCGCATGGACACTCAACGGACTGCCTTCATAAGAGTCATTTATTTTCGCAACGTACTACAGTATGTAATATAACTAGTGTAAATACCCAGTATCTTTATGAGCTGTTCATCAACAGGAAGTGTTCTAGCAGTTTACTAGCTAGTCTTTGCATTATTGGGATGTAAATAGAGTAATCAAAAACTATCAACAAATAAAATCAGTGACTCTCATTACGAGTGTTTCATGAAGAACAGGCACATGGAACTCCGTTAATGGTTCATCACAGTGACAGGCAGCCAATCAGAACTGACTTCTGGGAAAATTAGTTCGTTATTTGAGGTTACACTCACGCCGATTGGCCACGCCCACTGCTGACGAGAAGAAAACGTATTCACGTGAGCAGAAGCAACAGTGGAGAACAGAAGCAGCTCCTGAGTGTGGGGAATGATTTAACCTGTGATTTTTCCTCCTTACCCCAGATCTTGTCTTGAGGGTTTAAATCCAGCACATGAGTTCTCCCCTTTCTGTTTTCCTCTCACATGAGCCTCAATAACACGCTCGATGCACGGATTTGCACGGTAACGCAGCCAGGTGTTTCCCGTGCGAGACTGAGACTGCGAGACTCTGTATATCAGAGAGGTTATATTATCCTCCAGGCTCCATCACTACACATGTGCTCCACACGCTGGCTTTTACTGTGCAGCTGTTTGATGTGTGTAATAAAAAGCTGAAGGATCAGAACCGCGAGAGTCAGTGCCGTTAGCTGGATGTGTTTTAATAAACCGAGCGGTCGACTGTGCGTGTGTGCTGCTCGTACGCACCGCGCACTCGCTCTGCTCTCCACACTCGAGTGGTCACGACCATAAGTACATGTTGTGTAAACCTTCATTCCTGAACAGGAAGTCCAAGCATACCGTGGATGTTTAGTCAGAGTGCAGTGTGTATGTGATGATCTGTTCTTTATGAAGGTTAAGCTACAGATTTTGTGTACCGGACGTTCGCTCAGGAGATCGTCTGTACGTCCTCCGAGTGGATCTGTATATGTATGTGTGTGTGTGTGTGTGTGTGTGTGTGTGTGTGTCTGTGTATAGGATTATAAAAAGATTATTAATCTGATGAGGAGGATGTGATCTCTGGTGTTTACATCCTGTTTTTTAGTTGAATGAATGAATAAGTACAGAGGTACAAATTACATATGCACCTCTGTTTTGCGCCGATTCTAAACCGGAGCTCACGGCTAGGTTTTGTGAAAAGCCCTGCCTCCGTCTGGAGTCGTCCAGTTAACCCATTGAGGGATTCCAGACGCTGAGCCGGCTCGCCCCCCACTCCCTCTCTCACTCCGTCTCTCACTCCCTCCTTCTCTCTGCTCCCCTGACTTTCCTTCCTGCAAGCTTTGTCCATCGAGCTCACATTTTCTCACACAACTGCTAGACACATCGGACATTAGGGGGAAAATCAGGTACTAGATATAGCCGTGGTCGTGTCCCAGGAGCGTCATCGGCATTATGAGTCATAACTCAGCCGGCTAGCGGAGGTCGTGAGTCGCCGAGCTCAGACATAACAGTGCATGAACACGGCCTCCGTTAGAGCCGTCGTGATTGGACTCAGCAGTTTAACGCTCGCTTTAAACTCCGGCCTCTAAACTCTGTGCCTCTAAACTCTGTGCCTCTGAGATGAGAAATGTGAACCGTCAGGTTTTACATGTGAAATGTGAGTTTTCTGACAGCAGGACTGAGGAGAGGAGGAGTACAGTCTCGTGTCTCTGAGGGACGTTAGACGGGGCACAGCAGGGGTTTCCACACACACACACACACACACACACACACACACACGCTCCTCCACTACTGCAGGGTCGGGGCTGTGTAGTAAATACATCACATTAAACATCAGATTTCATATTTCTGATTAGACATCAGATCAGATCAGAGAGGTGTAGATCAGACTGACTCCACAGCGGAGGATCATCTGAGGAGTGATTGTTGTTTATGACCAGTTTAGTGTGATAGTGGTTTAGATACTGGTTCGGTGTGATAGTGGTTTAGATACTGGTTCGGTGTGATAGTGGTTTAGATACTGGTTCGGTGTGATAGTGGTTTAGATACTGGTTCGGTGTGATACTGGATAAATCTGAGGGTATTTAAGATATTTATATTTGTTTGTGAGACGTGATTGGTTGTGATCATGGTGAGGAGAGAATCTGGCTGATTATGTTTAGAGTTTTGCCAGAATTTGTTCACATCTCATTAACTTTCAATAAAGAAAACGTTTCAGCGTTTAGAACACACACACACACACACACACACACACACACACACACACACACACACACACACACAGATCCAGCACCATTTATGGACAAGTCAGTGATGAAAGATTTGTTTTCCTACAGGCTACATTTACAGTGCAGTTAACCCTGCGCTCTCTCGCTCTCTCTCTCTCTCTCTCTCTCTCTCTCTCTCTCTCTCTTTCTCTCTGTGTGAGAGAGAGTGCAACAATGAAAGATGACATTAGTAAATGCCCCCTTTATCCATAAACAAAACTCTTATTTATGATCTTTTAAACAGCAGTGTGGCAGCTCTTGCTCCTCCTCTTGCTCCATTTGCTCCTCCTCCTGCTGAAGGTTTAATGAGTGATTGGTCCGTTAGTGACTCTGCGGGGTTGCCAGGTCCCGAGCGCGTTACGTAAACAGTCTGCCTTGTTGTTTTGCCAGGACTTTGGCCGCGCATCACCATGGATCTGTGAAGTGTTTTGGCACGGCTTCGTGCTTGGCAGCGAGGTTCTACCCGGAAACTATCAGCACTTAACGGTTCTTCTCCCAGCCTGAAAGTGAGAACTGACTGAGGAGCGGTGAGCGTTCCTGAATGTCCTGAAGTCCAGCGGGTGTCCACTCTGATCGCATACGCTGTTTACTGTATCCCATGACCCTCTCTTGGCACCGACAGCTTTTCCTTTTGGGCTTTTTTTCCTCGTCCAGGCTCCTGCTGCGAGTCTTTATGGATTTAGACAGGCAGATGGCAGGCGTTTAAGTGGGACATGTTTACGGTCAGTGGGTTCACTCGAGTGAGAGACTCCCTCCCAGTCTCACACCGGACCAACACTGATGCTCCAGGGCTGTACACACGCTAGCGCCTGCCGTACTCGCCATCTACCTACAGCCGTGCTCCCACACCAAAATTCCTCCAGAGCAGAACCCAAGTCCTCGTGCTTTCACATGGTGTCACTGCTACTGCTCACATGAAGCAATGATCAATCACAACAGCACCACACATTTCAGCAAAAGATCAGGCACTATAACCGGAACATCTGGAATTTAAAGGCATGCGTTTCAAAACCTGGGCAATTCTGGAAGACCTTTTGGAGGGGAAGTTTAGAAAACCTGTTTCCAAAGTAGCATTTTAAATCTTTAATACACGTTATGTGTCATGTTTTTCCTTTTCATCTTACATTTAGTACAAATAACGTCTCTGAGAAATATCCGAACTTCGCCACATAATCCGTGCGTCATCCCAATCGGACTGCTTTACTGTCATTTATTTACTTTCGGAATAAATAAATAAATAAATACAAGGACACGATACAGGAACTGTACATTTTCCATGCTAGTGCTGTAAACTAGCAGTGCTGACAGTGAGAGAACACACACACACACACACACACACACACACACAAGTGAGCACTGATTTACAGTCCTGTTTCCGGTGTGCTATGGGTCGGGTAGTACCAGTCCTCATGAAGTGTGAGCGGATGAGATGGGGTGGCGATGGAGGGGATGTGCACAGAGCAGATTGCATAACAACACTGCAGTATCAGTCGTATCAGTCGTGTCTGCTGCTGTGGCTGTGGACATCTCCTCCAAGGACAAACATGAAGTGAGAAGGAACCGTTGACGTCACGTGGAGAGAACACTCATCCGCTAATCATACAGCACCTTATCTACAAACTCCTGCTGCTGTACGCACGCCTGGGCACGCCTGGGTGATACGCAGCGCTACGTCTGGGTGATACGCTCTTAAACTATATCACACTTTCATACAGATATTAAACTCAAGAAGCAGCTGATTTATAAACACACTGGACACAAAAGTACAGTATACACCTGATATACTGATGACTACGTCTTTTGTAGTTTGGGGAAACGTTCAGGACGTAAACGTTACGTCGATTACAACATCGAGGACGTCGTGGCGCTGAAAGCCGAGGTGCTGCGCAAACAGACGCCGTCCACTCAGTAGTAATCTGAAGAAAGTTAACGAGCTAAACGCATCCGTGGTGTAGATCGCATAACGAGCTAAACGCATCTACTTGGTGTAGATCTGAGCTGAGCTTCTGTGTGTAGGTGTGTTCAGGCAATACTAATCAGTCCCTCCTGCATTTACAGGAGTTTTTTATGATTGTTGATGCTTGGTTTTGTCGCGGCTTTTTTCGCTACTTGATTCGGTGAAGTCGCAATCGTATGAAATTGTTCTGCACAGTGTTGTCTTTCACAGTGACATGTGTCGGTAAATGAGATCCTTTACCCCGGGTGCACACTGTGTGGTTTTTAATACTCCTTCTAGACTGCTGCTGGTCAGACTGTACAGACCTGATCCCTGCCGTAAGCCTCGTCATGCTGTAGGATCTCAGTCGCCAGTAACGTCGGACTGTACGACAGTCAAGACGTGAAAAACACACGCATGCACGTGAGAAGATTCGTACGGAGTAGGAGGAGCCACGCTACAGGACTGCCTCAAATCTTCTGACACGGCCTGAATTTAATCAGAGGAAAAATTTGGTCGCCTCGGTCGTTAATCCCCATCGGCTGTCGGGGAACGCGTCAAACTAGCCATCAAAGACTACAGATTTTAGATTAGGATTATAGAAATCTTTTAGGATTCTCAAAATTTACCTCAGACGAACAAATCGTGGCCAAAATCGTACAGTCTGAACACAGCTTTGGCTCTACTCATGTTCGATACACGTGAATCGAAGAGAGC
Organism: Ictalurus furcatus; assembly: GCF_023375685.1. Lineage (NCBI taxonomy): Eukaryota > Metazoa > Chordata > Actinopteri > Siluriformes > Ictaluridae > Ictalurus > Ictalurus furcatus. Next base: position 29,144,427 of record NC_071270.1, read on the forward strand.
TTTAGCTGAATGCGTGTTGTGATGACGTCACGTGACGTATCTCGACCCAAATCTGCACAGAATCTATGGTACTTTTTAAAAAAATTATAAAAATGGACGCTCCTCAGAATGTTGCGGAGTTTGCTTGATTTTGCGTTAACTTCTGTGATCGCAATTAAATTCCCATGTCACTGATATATGTATGTATTTATGATAAAAAACTGCTATATCTTTCAGTACAACGCTATAAAATGAGATTGAATTGAGTTGAACGCTCACAGACACCAGTGTAAATGATTTACTGTGTTAGTCTTCCATCTGAAGTCATGAATAGATCGGGTCACGGTTTCTCTGACTGCAGTGGTGTGTGTGTGTGTGTGTGTGTGTGTGTGTGTGTTGAACAGAGCACAGGATAAATGTGGTGTGAGGTGTAATATTTTCTTTCCTCTCTTCCTGGTTTGGCAGACGTGCTGTTTGATTTTGTTTGATGTTTTCTTTTCACGTCAGTGAGATATGATTCATATCTCCGCCTGTTCGGGTCGTGTTGTCATCTCTGTTACTCGGATATCTCTCTCTCGGTGTGTTTCTCACCGTGCTCATCATGACTAATTCCACTCTGTAATTCTGTCCTGTCAATCATCCTGAGAGAGTGAGAGCCATCACATGTTCTTATGAGACATTAAGTCACCGAGATCATCTTCCCAAACTGCTCCTGCAGCACTGTGGACGTCCGTGTGGAGAAAAACATACGACTAACTCGTTTCACCCACATTAAATGTAACTATAAACGGACAAATATTACCACCTATCATTTTGATAAAGAAACATTGCTGTGGTAAAAGAGGAGTAAAACACTTGGGGACGTGCGGCTAGAGGAAAATAATTGAATTAAATCAGAAGAATAATATTTGAGATTAGTTTTATTTCTTTCCCCACAGTAAAGTGGAATAAATTCTCACTTGATTTCATATTCCTTATAGACTGAGAGTTCTCCTTCTTGCATCGTCCTAGTCTTAATGAAAATATACCGAGTCTCTTGTTTGTTCCCGATGGATGAAGATAATGTTGTTTTAAAAGCAGCAAGAGTTCGTAAAAATATAACAGAAGGAAATACTCCACGTGGTCAATAAATCTTTTTAAACCCGTAATTTAAAAAGGTGTTTATGAGAAAAGGTGTTTCTCAGCGTCCAGGCGAGCGTCTCGGCATCTGGGCGAGCGTCTCGGCGTCTGGGCGAGCGTCTCGGCCGTATGCGCTCTCTGCCGCTGGTGGCGTTTCTACAAACCCATAAATTACATACGTCTCTCAGAGCCGAGCTGCTCGTCCATCCCTGTTCCTGCTCCATCCTTAGTGCTGAGGTGCGTGCGTGTGTATGCACGTGTGTATGCACGTGTGTATGCACGTGTGTATGCACGTGTGTATGCACGTGTGTATGCGCGTGTATGCGCGTGTGTATGTGTGTATGTATGTAAAACACCTCTAAGTTTGACCTCATTAAAAACACCAGTCTCTCCATGAATATATATGAATATGCAAATTCTGAACCCCGCCCCCACTGTCCTGTTCTCCCCTCCACCACAGTTAACTGTACGATCATTAACGTGATCTCACTTAGTGATTCCATTAGCAGCCAAACTGGTCAGAATGTAATGTTGCCATGACAACCACCCTCTGTACACGGCTAACATTAGATGCGTTAGATAAGCAGGTAGAACCCCACGTTAGCGTGTGAGCCTGTTTGTGCAGTTTCCTGTGTTGAGTAACGCTGTAATACACACCAGGCGTTTGGTCTGACACTGGGAGTGTTTACATGCGCTGGCACTTTGTGTTGGAAAGAGGCGACACGGGCTCGGTTCCACGGCTGGATCCGGGGCCGAGATGAAAGGAACCCGGAGCGCTGTGTGGAAGTGTTTACGGTGTCGTGAGACTGGAGATGTTTCCCAGTACTCGTTCCACAAGCTTCTGTTTTTCCTCCACTTAATCCCCCGTCGCTGTCTTCACGATCTCGCCGCCGTCTGCCCGAGACCTGCGCTAGTGTGCTTTTGGTTATTGTCCCGGACGGACAGAGGGAGGGGGAGGGGGGTTTCCACCGCTCCCACGCCACACTCGGCTCCTCAGGAGCAGAAAAGCAGGAGCTTCTGTCTTGTTCACCTTGAATGGAATTAATTTGTCGGGCCTGACTCCTGTCTCGCTAAACCTTCTGTCTGTGTGTCTCACAACAAGGCGTCTCACTTCCTGCAGTACAATATGGCTCTTCTCAACAGGCGCTTCCTGGCACCGTGTCAACGTCTCAATAACACTCAATAACACCGGAGCGGCGTTACTACTGACCGATCTCACTTCCTGTCCGTCTCTGCACCGCCGCGGCCGAGCTGTTCAGTTTACTGCGTTTAGTTTAGAATACACACACACACACACACACACACTCTCACACACACACTCTCTCACACACACACGCACAACTACAGACATCTTGTTTATTATTTCTCCCTGTCATGTGTTGTATAATTGTTGCGTTATTTATGAGTGTGTCAGTCAGAGCTGAACGGAACCTCACGTCCTGTCACTCAAACTCCGATCACTGCAGCGTCGAGGAAAATAACCTGTGTGTGTCTCGGCTTGTGTGAATTTGGTTCAACTTCCTGCCACCATATCCTGTCTCCGAACTATTACACACACACACACACACCAGTTTGATGCAGTCAGTAGTACAGTGTGAGGTTTAATGCCTTTAATGAGTTTTGGGTTATAAGTGATAATTTCCCGTCTCCAAAAAATGGTTCCTCACATTTACACAGAAAAACAAAGTGGTTCATTTCTTCTTTTTATTGTTTTAATTACAGTGAAATTAATCCAGCACACTTCTCTGTCATGATGTTAGAGTTGTTGTGTCGAAACTTTTGTTTCCAAACAGTCTCTGAGCGAGAGAGCAAGATAGCGTGAGTACAGATGACAGGATTTCCACACTCGCGGGCCGACTGTGTGTGTTGTGTTATTTGTTGGTTGGAGTTGACTCTAATCGGTGGTGTTCAGATCAGTAGTCTGTGTTCAGGACCAGTATATGCGTTTACTCATTTTATTCAGTTCAGTGTTAAGTGTGTAGAGTTTTTAACAGTAAACATTGTCCCAAAGCAGCGTTACAGAAATATATCAATTCCGAATATAAATTTTAAATGAAAGCCGGAGGACACGGTGGTGAGGGGAAACTCACCATTTCATCTGCTTCTTTGCCTGAACGTGAGCAGTTGTAGGTTCAGGACTCAGTAGTGTCAGTAACAGGGCTTCAACTCACAACCTTCTGAGCAGTCGCCCCAAGCTGTAACCACTGAGACACAACTTCCCAGTAGCGGTTGATATCATCATCACTAAAAGTTTGTTTGTTTGTTTGTTTATTTAAAATTCACTCGTCCAGCAACCAGAGAAAGGAAAA
>NC_071270.1:29155333-29162833 GCF_023375685.1 Ictalurus furcatus
CAGATGATGTGTGTATCTACAGACCACTATTTGCTTACATAGTTATTGCAGAGTCAGTGAAGAATTAAAGGGTCACTGTCCTATGATAGCCTTGTGGACACACACAAGTATTTAAGAGACAGGCCTGTACCACTCTGCCTGTGTGTGGGGGAGAAAAGGTCACATTCTGTACACGACTTCCACAAGGAAACTGTTGTAGTGTTCATTTCAGACACAAGTCGAGTGGGATGAGAGGAGAGTGAAGAGCTGTGTGTGTGTGTGTGTGTGTGTGTGTGTGTGTGTGTGTGTGTGTGTGTGTGTGTGTGTGTGAGCATAGAGCTGGAATCTTTTCAACCGGAACTAGTACAGGGTTTTTCCCCTTCTCTCTCTCTCTGTCTGTCTGTGTGTGTGTGTCTGTGTGTGTGTGTGTGTGTGTGTGTGTGTGTGTGTGAAGGTTTGGGAGGAGGGGTTATTAATGTTAGAGTGATATGAAGATTAATGATTAACTTACAGAGATGACATCACTGATCTGCACTGACGTGTGAAAACAGGACCGGAGACGGAGAACCGCTCGAAGGGGAACATCAGCGGCCCTCCTTTATCTTTTACTAAAGTTTTTTACCGTAAACCGAACTGAAGTAAACATTTGTGCTGAAGGTTTCAGAAACACGGATTTTCTTTGCTTGTTTGCGTGTGCTGATGAACACCAATCACCTGCACCTGGGGGCGTGCACGGCAGAGCTGATTTGCATCTGATGACGCCCACAAAACTCCATAAAAGGCAAAACTCACAGTCCTGAAGCAGAAGTGAGAGCCATCCATCCATCTTCTATACCGCTTATCCTACAGGGTCACGGGGAACCTGGAGCCTATCCCAGGGAGCATGGGGCCAATCCATCTCATGGCACAATCACACACATGTTCACACTCACACACACTACGGTCACTATGGACAATCAGCCTACCATGCATGTCTTTGGACTTTTTACCATGTCTTTGGACTGGGGGAGGAAACCGGAGTACCCGGAGGAAACCCCCACAGCACGGGGAGAACATGCAAACTCCGCACACACACACAGGGCAGCTGTGGGAATCGAACCCCCAACCCTGGAGGTGTGAGGGGAACGTGCTGACCACTAAGCCACCGTGTGTCCCATACGTGAGATGATAAAAGAAAATGGTTTTATATAAAACTCAGACATGTTTTATTGTTACATGACCTGGAATCACCTCACCCGTGTGTGTAGCGCGTGTGTGTAGCGCGTGTGTAGCGTGTATATAGCGTGCGTTAACACTCAAGGTGTGTTAGTGACTCCACGTCCTCATCACAATGCTCACTTCCAGTTTCAGTGTAGCTGATGAGTAATAACAAAATGGTTACTGGATAACATGCGTTCAGGGTTAACGTGAGCAAACAGGTGTTGAAACACTGTGTGTGTGTGGGGGGGTGTGTGTGTGTGTGTGTGGGGGGTGTGTGTGTGTGTGAGAGAGAGAGAGAGAGAGAGAGAGAGAGAGAGAGAGTTGACAGCAGTGACACGCCTCCACAGCTTAGTTTAATGTTAGTGTAAATAAAAAAAGCTGTGTTCACATCTTCTGTTATCACCGACTTAACTCTCAGATCCAGAGATTAGTGTCACAGTGGAATGTTGTGTGTGTGTGTGTGTGTGTGTGTGTGTGTGTGTGTGTGTGTGTGTGTGTGTGTGTTTAATGATTAAATCTTTCAGCGTCGGAGACGAAGTGACTGTGATGTGTGTCACTTTTTTCGTCAGGAATGTGAGTGTTATTCAGCACGGGTGTTTCAGTGTTGACGTGTGTGTGTGTCACACACACACACACAGAGTGTAAGTGCTTTAACGGTACTGTCATCAGCTGTGTGTCGTCCTGAGTGCCGTTAGCGGAGAAGCTGTTCTGTCTGATGGGATGTCTGATGGGATGTCTGATCGGCCCTGAATTCAGCCACCAGGGTGTGTTTGGAGTCTGATGTTTGACGCAGCTACGATGCTACTATACTTAATGTTGAAGTAATTCCAGGTGCAGGAGATGGCTGCGTGTGTATCCTGCAGTGTTTCAGAGTTACATGCGTTCTGCTCTAGACCCTTACCGAGTACCAGCACTAACCCTGCTCTAGACCCTTACCGAGTACCAGCACTAACCCTGCTCTAGACCCTTACCGAGTACCAGCACTAACCCTGCTCTAGACCCTTACTGAGTACCAGCACTAACCCTGCTGTAGACCCTTAATGAGTACCAGCACTAATCCTGATCTAGACCCTTACCGAGTACCAGCACTAACCCTGCTGTAGACCCTTACCGAGTACCAGCACTAATCCTGCTCTAGACCCTTAATGAGTACCAGCATGAACCGGTTCTCCCGTTACAGTTCTGCTTGAACTTTACAAACCTCTCATGTCCCCTACAGAAAGCTCTGTTTTGCGTTCTGGGTTTTGTAGATTAGACCGTACCTGTGAATGTAAGGTGAGTGATTTAGATTTGAGATCCGGATCAGGACGACAGCAGAAGGAGAGACGGAGCTCGTCAGTGTGTTTAACGCTGAACACACGCGTGTGAAGTCAAGTATAAACCTGCCTTTATGTAGCGAACATGTTATAGCGTCTTATATCCTGCTGCATGTAGCTCCTCCCACAGAGGCGTGTCCTCGGCTTTGACGTATTTTCTTTAAAGATGGACTAAAGGACATCGCAGAGATAAAAGTAGAAGTGACTCCATCTTTAATCACTTTCTTCCTCCGCACATAATCAGGGATCACTTCAGTCCACACCAGAGTCGGACTCGACTAGGGGGCGTGTCCTGTTTCTACAACTACAACGGGGGAAACTGTAGAAGTGTGCGCGCGCGCGCGCATGTACAGATCTGGGAGAGTTTATAATCTCCTCTACATGTGTGCTGAGATGAGAGAGCTGGTGTTCAGTCAGTGTGTGTTTGAAGTGTGTGCAGTACCAGGATTGTGTGTGCAGAATATCGTGATGTATTGTGAGAACGATTATCGGTACAGGACTCGTCTCTGCTGGTTCACCTGTTGCACTGAGCTAATAGTAATTAAATCTCTCTCTCTCTGTGTTTCAGTGCCTGAGGTGTGTGAGAGTGTGTGTGTGTGTGTGAGTGTGTGTGTGAGAGAGAGTGAGTGTGTGTGAGGATGAGCTCTAAGCGCAGTCTGTTGGTGCGGTTGGTGCCGTGCCGGTGTTTGCGTGGTGAGGAGGAGACGGTCACCTCTCTGGACTACAGTCACTGCAGCCTGGAGCAGGTTCCCAAAGAGATCTTCAGCTTCGAGAAGACCCTGGAGGAGCTCTACCTGGACGCCAACCAGATCGAGGAGCTCCCCAAGGTACACACACACACACTAATAACGCATCCTGAATGTTTTCTTCTACTGGTAGTGAGTTATCACCATGGTAACGTTAGCGTCGGCTGTAATGGCCTTGGTTGTGTTATTAATAAGTCCGAGCTGGTGATATGCACTTTAACTGCATTTTATCGAGGTCTTGCTTTCCCGCTGCACTCTCACCTCCCTCTGTCTGCTCTGTTCAGTGAGGGGCTGAGAGCCGGAGATTTAACAGTGTCACGGATAACGAGACACGCCCTTCATCCTAATCTACATCATTCACATGCCAATGTTTTTAGAACGCAAGACGATTATAGTGCAACATGTTTTACATGTAAAATAGCCCACGTTATTACAGCCTAGTTCTCTTGTTGAAAGTAGTTATAGTGTTCAGAAACATTTTATATCATTCGTGTTCCACACCTGTCCTTTATATAGTTTTAAAAATCATAAAAGTTATGAAAAGTACTTTTTAAAAAAGTACAAAAACACAAAAGTAAAAAAATCTGTATCTGTCTATCAAAAACAGATTATAGATTTTATATAGAATAGGTCATCACTATACCTGGTCTGCTCCCATGGGGGGGGGGGGGGGGGTGAGAACCTCTGTATTAAATGATTTGATGTCAATTCTGGTCTCAGGTCGGAGAGGTAAAACGTGTAAACGTGAGTGACGTGGTGATTGAAGCCGTGCAGGTCGGAGAGGTAACACGTGTATACGTGAGTGACGTGGTGGTTGAAGCCGTGCAGGTCGGAGAGGTAAAACGTGTAAACGTGAGTGACGTGGTGATTGAAGCCGTGCAGGTCGGAGAGGTAACACGTGTATACGTGAGTGACGTGGTGGTTGAAGCCGTGCAGGTCGGAGAGGTAAAACGTGTAAACGTGAGTGACGTGGTGATTGAAGCCGTGCAGGCCGGAGAGGTAAAACGTGTAAACGTGAGTGACGTGGTGATTGAAGCCGTGCAGGCCGGAGAGGTAAAACGTGTAAACGTGAGTGACGTGGTGATTGAAGCCGTGCAGGCCGGAGAGGTAAAACGTGTAAACGTGAGTGACGTGGTGATTGAAGCCGTGCAGGCCGGAGAGGTAAAACGTGTAAACGTGAGTGACGTGGTGATTAAAGCAGTGTGTACACGCTGGAGGTTTGTGTGGTTGGGAAATACGTTTGAGTCTTTAGTAAATTCAGATCCAGCTGTTTATATGCCTGCAGTGTAAACTCTAACCACTTCTGTGGCTCTGTCACGTCTGATCACATCTCTGAATCAGATTTCAGCTCCGAGTTTATCTGATCCACTGCGTGGGTATAAATTAGCAGTCGGTTAATAACTCTGTGTTTATGGCTTTGTTTACAGCAACTGTTTAACTGTCAGTTACTGCACCGGCTGAGTTTACCTGACAACGATTTGAGCATCCTGCCCCCCGCCATCGCCAACCTCATCAACCTCCGAGAGCTCGACGTCAGCAAGAACAGTAAGCAGAACGCCCCGATTCCTCCTCTTCTTCCTCCTCTTCTTCCTCTTCTTCTTCCTCCTCCTCCTCTTCTTCATCCTCTTCTACTTCCTCCTCTTCATCCTCTTCCTCCTCCTCTTCTTTCTCTTCCTCCTCCTCTTCTTCCTCCTCTTCCTCCTCTTCTTCCTCTTCTACACTCCTCTTTACAGTAATACAACATAAACATCACAACTGTTTCATCAGCACATTACACATAATCACACTTCATGAGATATCACACACATACTCTCTCTCTCACACACACTCACACTCATACTGATTTAGTGTTATTCACACTTCCTTCCTGAGCACTCACACACACGCACACACACTCAGAAGCTAACTTCAGCAGCTTTCTGTACATTTCTCACCATGATGGAGATCTTACTCTCTCTCTCTCACCTCCCACACACTCTAGCGAGTGACAGACCGACAGGTGTGTGTTTGTACCTGTTCGACACAGAGCCGCAATATCACCCACATACCTGCTCATGATAATCCCGCACACTGAGGTTGATTGATTGACAGGTGCCATGAAGAGTGAAAAAATGAGAGAGTGCTCATTATTAGATTTCAGAATTAGTGATTCATTTTCTTTCAAGAGGGAAGTGTAACACTTCTAAGTATCAGTTCTTTGTCTCTGCTTTATATCTGCCTGCTCTTAGTGTGTCTGTGTGTGTGTGTGTTTATCACTAAGTGCCCTCTTAAGTGGCAGCAGCTCAAAACAACAGCCTATAACATAAACTAATGATCCTAATCTTTATGTACAGGGTCTCTGTGCGCGCGTGTGTGTGTGTGTGTGAAAGGTTTCTGGTGGGTGAAAGAGGAAGTGTGCAGTTGTGCTGATGCACCTCTAATGCAGATCACCTGTGGGAACAACAACCACTGACTCTTTATTAATTCTCTGTGATGTGACACTGTAAAGTGACTTCAACGTGTTTGTGTGTGTGTGTGTGTGTGTGTGTGTGTGTGTGTGTGTGTGTGTGTTTCAGGTATACAAGAGTTTCCTGAAAATATTAAGAACTGTAAAGTCCTGACCATCGTTGAAGCGAGTGTGAACCCTATTTCTAAGTGAGTGTGTAAAGCTTTGTGCTCAGAACAGGATTTTTATGATTAATGAAATACCTTCAGGAGAGTTAATGAGCATGCGCATAATCATCACTGCAGTGCGACTGGTGTTTTATCTCACTGGGAAATCTGAGATAGTGTTGAACATGTGACAGACCATTCCATCACAAGATCCGATCTCGTACATCAACCAATCATGTCGCAGTATGCAAATATCTTCTGTTAATGCACTGGTTCACCAGAGAAAAAGGCTGAAGTCTATTTGCATAATGTCTGGGTTTCTTGATGAAGGTATCTCATTACTTATGTTATAAATATTCAAATATTATAATTACAGCAGAACAAATACATGACTGGATACTGATTTTGATTTTGAATGTATTGTGTATGATTTGTGTTTTCTTGTTTTAATCATGACATTGTTCTCTGTGTGTGTGTGTGTGTGTGTGTGTGTGTGTGTGTGTGTGTGTGTGTGTGTGTTTGTGTTGTACAGGCTCCCAGAAGGTTTCACACAGCTGCTCAGTCTAACTCAGCTCTACTTGAATGATGCCTTCCTCGAGTTCCTACCAGCGAGCTTCGGCAGGTCAGACACACACACACACACACACACACACACACACACACACACACACACACACACACACACACACAGTGGAAGTGAAGTGGGTGTTATGAAGCCAGACACCAGTGTGGTGCAGTAATGTGCAGCAGACACAAGGAGACAGTTCCAGCCTGACAGAGGGATTAATAACTAAACCAACAGCTGGGGATTAAATGACTTGTTTATTTATATTTTGGAAAATGTTTATTACAATATATTGTGGGATATATTGTAATTCCAGTGGTTTATAAAGGTTCTTCAGGAGCAGGCTGGACTTATCATAATTCCTTTGGGTGCAAGTGGGGTTGTTGTTGTTGTTGTTGTTGTTGTTGTTGTTACTGTTAATAATAATAATAATAATAATAATAATAATAAACGCTGTCTCTGTTCCTCAGACTGACTAAACTACAGATTCTGGAGCTGAGAGAGAATCAGTTAAAGATGCTGCCCAAGTGAGTAAAGCAACACGTCACACCTCCACTGAACACCACCTCCACTGAACACCACCACCACCTCCACCTACACGTCACACCTCCACTGAACACCACCTCCACTGAACACCACCTCCACCCACACGTCACACCTCCACTGAACACCACCTCCACCTACACGTCACACTTCCACTGAACACCACCTCCACCTACACATCACACCTCCACTGAACACCACCTCCACTGAACACCACCTCCACCCACACGTCACACCTCCACTGAACACCACCTCCACCTACACGTCACACTTCCACTGAACACCACCTCCACCTACACGTCACACCTCCACTGAACACCACCTCCACCTACACGTCACACCTCCACTGAACACCACCTCCACTGAACACCACCTCCACCTACACGTCACACCTCCACTGAACACCACCTCCACTGAACACCACCTCCACCTACACGTCACACCTCCACTGAACACCACCACCACCTACACGTCACACCTCCACTGAACACCACCTCCACCTACATGTCACACCTACACGTCACACCTCCACTGAACACCACCACCACCTACACGTCAC
>NC_071270.1:29167833-29242833 GCF_023375685.1 Ictalurus furcatus
CAAGTGATCAAAAATATTGGAACATAACTGCAGGTATGTCCAGTTAGATTGGTTTGTTTAAAGAATTAATATCTCTGAACGTCTCCTCATGGTCTGAGCGCTAGCTTTCACCTTTGAAGGTTGCAGTTGTTGTGTTTGCATGCGACTGTCCAAGGTTCTCGTTAGCGTGATCTCTCAGGAGCGGGAGGTTGAGTGTTTGTAGGATTTATTTGGAACCAGCAGATGAACTGAGTAGTTTTTGTAATTGGTCCAAACAGGGTCAAGGTCACAGCAAGGTCAAATGTCTGTAATAGTTTTTCTTCAATAGCTTCCTTCCTGTTTGAAGTTTATTTTAAGGGATTTTCAAAAATACAAATCAGTAACAGGAAGGATGTTGACCTGTCAGGATAAGAGGCGGCCCCGCCCACGCTGTTGGAGTCGGGTTCAACTCGTTAGTCCATGCAAATGTTAGAGTGGTGTTGAGCTGAATGCAAATCACTTTATTTGTTTATAATCGACTCCTTATTCACAGAACCGGCATCTAGATTTTATATATATATATATATATATATATATATATATATATATATATATATATATATATATATATATAACACGAACACACGCTTTATCATGAACTAATGCTCCACACACACACACACACACTGAGTTCAGGTGTATAGAGAGGAGTGTGTCCCTGGTAGTGTGTGTGTGTGTTAATCTGTTCAGGAGCCTCGAGGATTGCAACAAGTCCCTTTCTCTCAGAACATCACTAATGTGGAGAAGTGTTTTATATTAACATTACTGGATATGGAGAGAACTTCTGAGAAAATACACCAGTACTTATCCATCACTCTCTCTCTGTGTATCTCTCTCTCTTCATCACTCTCTCTCTCTTCATCACTCTCTCTCTCTGTATCACTCTCTCTTCATCACTCTCTCTCTGTATCACTCTCTCTTCATCACTCTCTCTCTCTGTATCACTCTCTCTCTGTATCACTCTCTCTCTCTCTCTGTATCTCTCTCTCTCTGTATCACTCTCTCTCTCTCTCTGTATCACTCTCTCTCTCTGTATCACTCTCTCTCTCTGTGTATCACTCTCTCTTCATCACTCTCTCTCTCTTTATCACTCTCTCTCCCTCTCTCTCTCTCTCTACAGGATCTCTGAAGAAGCTGACTGCACTGAAGGTGGATGAGAATCAGCTTGTGTGTTTGCCAGAGTCGATAGGCGGGTGAGTGAGAAACTGTGTGTGTGTGTGTGTGTGTGTGTGTGTGTGTGTCAGACTGATCTGTGGAACTCTCATTAATCACTGCGTCCATCACTGTGTTCATCTCTCAGCTTCTCTGGCTTCATCTCTGGAGGGGGGACAGAGAGAGAGAGAGAGAGAGAGAGAGAGAGGCACAGTCAGATGGACAGAGAGAGAGACAGACTCAGATTGAGAGAGAGAGACACTGTACGGATGTGAGGTTTGGGGCCCACTCCATACACATGGACTACACTTGATGGGATAAACGTCCCACAGAGTCCCTGCATGCAGAAGTGTGTAGAAATATCCTAAAAGTTCAAAGAGAAACACCAGCCAGTTCCTGCTGGGCAGAATGAGGCCGATTCCCATTGATTATACCTGTACACTAAATCACTCCAACATTCTGGAAACATCTTACATCAAGTAATGAAAACACTGCAGTATGAAGCCCCAAGAGCTCCGCCCTAAAACCAGCCCCCTCTGTCAGCTGGTCCGAGACTCCCTAACGCACTAACCCCTAACGCACTAACCCCTAACGCACTAACCCCTAACGCACTAACCCCTAACACACTAACCCCTAACACACTAACCCCTAACACTCACACTGCAGCCTTCTCTATACAGTAGGTATCAGAATGTGATGGTCTGAGGGACAGTGAGACACCCAGTGTCCTGCACACGCTCTCAACATACAGTGCTGTGAAAAAAGTATTTTCCCCATCCTGATTTCTTCTGTGTTTGTGTATATCTCATACTAAATCATTTTAGATCTTCAAACTAAATCACAGTATACTTTTTAAATGATGTTATTTATTGAAGCAAAACAATTATCCAATACCAACTGGGCCTGTGTGAAAATGTATTTGCCCCCGTAGTTACTAATTCCCCAAATCTATGACACTGCATTGGTAACGGAGTTCAGCTGGATGAGACACAACCAGGCCTGATTACTGCAAACCCTGTTCAATCACATCAGCACTTAAATAGAACTTTTTCAACAGCATGGAGTTGGTTAAAAGGTCTTACCCAGTAACACACTGTGCCAAAGCTGAAAGAGATTCCAGAAATTATGATGAAGAAGGTGATTGAAATACATCAGTCTGGGAAGGGTTACAAAGCTATTTCAAAGGCTCTGGGACTCCAAAGAGCCACAGCGAGAGCCGTTATCTCCAAATGGAAAAACTCTGCACAGTAGTGAACCTTCCCAGAAGTGTCTGACCTTCCAAAATTCCTCCAAGGGCACAGCGACGTCTCATCCAGGAAGTCACAGAAGAGCTAAGGACAACATCAAAGGACCTATAGGCCTCTCTTGCATTTTTGGGAGAATGTTCTGTGGACTGATGAGGTGAAAGTGGAACTGTTTGGAAGACAGGTGTCCCGTTACATCTGGCGTAAACCAAACACAGAATTCCACAAAAAGATCATCATACCTACGGTCAAGCATGGTGGAGGTAGTGTGATGGTGTGGGGATGCTTTGCTGCTTCAGGGTCTGGGGAATTTGCAGTAACTGAGGGGAAACATGAATTCTGCTCTCTACCAGAAAATCCTAAAGGAGAATGTCCGGTCTTCAGTCCATAAGTTGAAACTCGAGCGCGACTGGATTATGCACCAAGACAACGATCCAAAGTGTAGGAGTAAATCCTAGTCCTAGAAGTAGGTGAAAGACTGATCTCCAGTTATCAGAAGTGTTCGGTTGCAGTTATTGCTGCTGAAGGTGGCACAATCAGATTTTAAGTTTTTTAGTTTTCCACATGGGTGATAGGTGTTTGATAACTTTTCTTCCTTCAATAAAAATATATGAATAATTAAAAACTGTTTACTCAGGTCACCTTTTATTTTATTTTGTATTTTGTTTGAAGATCTAAAACTATTTAGTATGAGAAGTACAGAAAAACAGAAGAAATCAGGGTGGAGGCAAATACTTTTTCACAGCACTGTACACACTATACACTATGTTCAGATACGTACCTGTCAGGTTTTTGGTGGTGGTGTTTACTTATGTTTTTTGTTTATGACCTGTTTCTACATTTGAGACGTCTGAAACACTGTAATCTCTCGTTCTCTTTGAAATGTTTAGATTTTTCCTCATTTAGGGTCATGCACTTATACGCAAATATATTTATTCTCATGTCGTGTCTCGGACAGCCGTAATAAAGGTTTACTGTTTTAAGCTGTTTTATGTGTGTATTTAAACTGTGGAAGTCTTTTTGACTCAAAACATTATGGGATGTAACTTTATTTCCCCAACATAATAGGAGGGTTAATCTGAGAAGTGAAAACACTGTTTATTGTGTGTGTGCGTGTGTGTGTGTGTGTGTGAAACCTGCAGTGTTTAGTGTTAGTTGTGTGTAAGCGTTATCTTCCTGTCGTCTCCCCGTACAGACTCACGGCTCTGGACGAGTTGGACTGCAGCTTTAACGAGATCGAGTCTCTCCCCGCCGCCGTGGGGAAGTGTGTGAACCTGCGCACCTTCGCTGCTGACCACAACTTCCTGCTCCAGCTGCCTCCTGAGGTCAGAACTCACTCACTCACCACGTTTATTACACCTTCATCACCTGACCCCCTGCCGTAAACAGTGATTAACACTGACACCGTAACATGTATGGCTGGTGAAGTTGCTGACTGGTTACTAAACAAAACAACTCGCAGGTAACAGGTAACACTCCAGGATGTGGCAGTAATACCTGTACAGGTAACATTCCCCTCCTTCTTCCCCTCCGTCTGAATTACTGATAAATTCCCAGTTAAAGGTGTGAAAGGATTATTAATGTGAAACCCACTGAAGTAGCAGCAGGATTATGACTCAGGTATTACACACAGTCAGGATTTCAATTCCCGTGTGTGTGTGTGTGTGTGTGTGTGTGTGTGTGTGTGTGAGATAGATGGGCTGCTGGAAGAACGTCACTGTGCTGTTTCTGCACTCCAATAAACTGGAGTCTCTGCCTGAGGAGATGGGAGACATGCAGAAGCTCAAGGTCATCAATCTGAGTGACAACAAGTGAGACACACACATACACACATACACTCACACTCCAATCCTGCACTGCTGTCTCATGTGTAATTTAAATGACTGTCCTTGATGCTGTAGTAGGGCTTTACACAGATATATTAAAGCATTAGCTGTTGAATTAGCTGGTGACGCTAGCTACACATTTCTTCCGCCATTTTGGAACGGCTAGCTGCATTCGACTGCAAATTAATCCACACCTTCTGACCAATCAGAATCCTTGTTTATTCAGCATCACTGTAGATTTACTGCAGAAGTCAGCACTATTCACTATGAGATGTTACACCCAGACCCCAGCTGGAGGCGTGTCTGCCGTGAGAACTCTGAGTAAATATAGCGTACAACATCAGACTTCAGAGTCTTATTAAGTCTGATGTTCTGTGGTGGGGATTTTGAGATATCTCTGGATTGCGCTGTATTTGGCTTTTCATTAAAACTCTCTCTCTCTGGCCTGTGCTGAAACAGAACAGCTGTTCCTCATCTGGATTGTCTCAGATCATTACATTACATCCTGTTCCTCCTGGTGCTGTGATTCGCGCTTCATCTTTCTCTCATTTGTGTTTGATAATGTGATTAGTGGAGTGTTTGTGCAGTGGGGACAGATCATGAGGCAGTGAGTCGTGAGGCAGTGAGTCGGTGCAGGAGAAACAAGATGTTATTCACTGTAACACAGAGCTGCTGAGATCGGATCTGAGCTCTGTGCTCATTTCTAATCAGCCAGAGTGATCTGAAAGTCCCGTCTCACTGTAACCCTACCGTCATTCTAGCAGATCAGTTGCTCGTGTCGCTTGTGGGCGTGGCCTGTCCAGTGTGGGGTTGTTGT
This sequence comes from Ictalurus furcatus, assembly GCF_023375685.1. NCBI lineage: Eukaryota > Metazoa > Chordata > Actinopteri > Siluriformes > Ictaluridae > Ictalurus > Ictalurus furcatus. The sequence continues at coordinate 29,172,891 of NC_071270.1, forward strand.
TTTTTTACTTGGGATGAGAATCAGTCGTAGCTATATATAATTTTGAAGCTAGCTAATAACACACTAATCAGGCGTGTGATTTACGTGTCGCGCGCTCGGCTTCGTTCTCAGATTAGATTAGCAAAGCGAGCTAGCCTTACTAGCTACACTCGCGATCTCTGCTACTTCCTTCCACCCTTTATTTTGTCGCTTCTTCAGTGTCCTACCTTGTATGTGCGAGAACATGCCGGTTCTCAGCGTGGACCCTCGCTGTACACAGTACACAGTGAACACAGACGTGTTGCTCGTTAGTGTGGGCGTGGTATGGGCGTGGTGTGGGCGTGTTTAACGTCTCCTCTGTCTCCTGTGTTCAGGTTGAAGAATCTTCCCTACAGCTTCACTAAACTGAATCAGATCACTGCCATGTGGCTCTCTGAGAACCAGGTAAGAGAACCAGCTCAGAACTCTCACACTGACCACACAGCATGACTAAAGCTCTTCAGCAATTGTGTGTGTGTGTGTGTGTGTGTGTGTGTGTGTGATGTGCAGTAGTAATGCATTTTGTTTAGTAGCTGCACTCCATAATTTGCATCTCAGTAGTCAGATTAATTTATTTGAGTATTTCCTGTTATTACAGTAAACTAAATATAAACTAAATAATAATTGAATTTTATTATGTATAAAAGCATGTTATAAGAGCGGCTGAATTATCTTATATTTGATTGATAATAATGTGATAATAAGCAGTATTAGATGAATTTGCTGGTTTCAGGATATTGTGAAGTGAGGAGATTTTAGTGTGAGTTCAGGACTTTTATTATGAAGTTTATAGAAGAAGGTGTGAGATTGAGAAGAGCAGCAGCTCTGCGCTGTATGAGGAGGCGTATCCTTCAGCTCTGAGTCAGGGACGGGCGGGAAAACTGAGACAGACGTCCAGATTCGGATCATCGTCTGATATTTCTGTCAATCTGATCTCTCTGCAGTCCAAACCCCTGATCCCCCTGCAGAAGGAGGAGGAACCCGACACACACACAACCGTCCTCACCAACTACATGTTCCCCCAGCAGAGCCGAGCCGAGGAGTGTGAGTACTCCCCTCTCACTGTCTCACTCTCACTGTCTCACTCTCACCTCTCATTTATCACTCCCTCTGTCTCTCTCTCTCACTGTCTCTTTCTCTCACCATCTCTCTCTCTCTCTCTTACTGTCCCTCACACTCTGTCTCACTCTCACCGTCTCTCTCACCAGCTTACTCTCACTGTCTCTGTCTCACTACCTCACTCTCAGTCTCTCTCAGAGCCATATTACCTGGTTCCCCACTGAAGATAAGCAGGTTGAGTCTGCTCAGTACCTGGATGGGAGACCTCCTGGGGAAAACTAAGGTTGCTGCTGGAAGTGGTATTAGTGAGGGCAGCAGGGGGTGCTCACCCTGTGGTCAGTGTGGGGTCTAATGCCCCAGAATAGTGATGGGGATGCTCTACTGTAAAAAAAAAAAACTCTTTAGGATGAGACGTTAACACCCCCCCCCCCCCCCCCCCCACTATGTAAAGTGCTTTGAGTTTCTAGAAAACCCTCTCATTGTCTCGCTCCTTACTGTCTCTCTCTCTGTCTAACTTCTTACTGTCTCACTCTCACTGTGGTGTGTGTGTGTGTGTGTGTGTGTGAGAGAGAGAGAGAAGTGTTCAGCAGCTGTGTATTTTTGTTCCAGACATTTTCATTAAATAAAACTCCAACACTTTTCACTCTAATCTGATCTCATGGATTTCTAATGCTCTAAAAAGTAGCTCCAAATCCTTTACACTTTCCTGAAGGATTTGTGGTATCCATACACCATCAGAGACATGCAACTACCACAAGAAAAGTAGTTCCATCTCTGTACGGTGCGACTAGACACGTACAGATTAACTTCTGCACAAACACCTTTAATATATTCCCACACACACACACACACACACACGGTCGATACAGAGGACAGAGAGGTGTGTAACGTCTCCTTGTCACTATTATTATTTCTGATTCTGATGTTCTCTCTCTTTCTCTCTCTGTCTCTCAGACGCTCAGAACTCGGACGGTGAGAGCTTTAACCCGACTCTGTGGGAGGAACAGCGTAAACAGCGAGCGCAAGTGGCCTTCGAGTGTGATGAAGACAAGGATGAGAGAGAGGCTCCTCCACGGGTCAGTTCTTCTCTTTCTTCTTTTTCTTTTCCTCTATAGTTGTTCGTCTCTTTCTCTTGCTCCTCTCTGAGGTTCCTCTGTCCACATTACGGAGAACCCTGAACATACTCTCTCTCTTCTCTTCTCCTTTAGCGCTCCTCAGACTTTACATGAACTTTTTCTTCTCCTGTGTGTGTGTGTGTGTGTGTGTGTGTGTGTGTGCGTGTGTGCGTGTACATTCAAACATGGGTCTGAAGCCCACACTCATTCTGAAGAACACATATAGGATGTTCTGATTTAAACCATTTTCCACCACGGCGCTGCTGAGTTCTGGATTGTGATTGGTCAGAGGGAGGGGGCGGGGTTAAACAGTAACTCGGCTCGTGCTGGGCTGCATCACACACCCCTGTGTTGATTATTTTCCTATAATCGCACAGTCTGGTGTGTGTTATTTCTTACTTATTAACAGTGCATTCTGACCAGCAGTGATCTTTATTTCCTTCTCTTGCGTTGCGTTGGTCACTAGTGGGTGTTCCCGTCTAGAGTTTACTAATGGTTGCCATGGTTTCCCAAGCCATGTCCTGCGAGTGTGACATGATCACACAGACTACACACCTATCTACGAATCATAACCGCCAATCACACACGTGTCCCTGGAGGTCAGTTACACAGAAGTAAAGTGTTAGTGTATAAACTGCACTCCTGTGGAATCTGAGTGTTTACTGCGGTCAGGTGAGTTAAATAAACACTCGCTCTGAGCACTCGCACTCGCTGATGAATATTTACTGAACTCTTCACGCTCATAGCAGCACAGCGAGTCTCACACACGGCTTCTCCAGCACTGACCGGGAACCGATATCTGATAGGAACCAAAAACCAGCGATAATGTTTCACAGTGGAGGGAAAAAGAAGTGCACCACTTCCTGTCCCTCACTCCCGTTGGTCCCATTGGTCACTACACTACTAATTTACATAAAGTTTAACTCACTTCCTCCTGTTACTCTCCTCGTCTACTTTCACCAGCCGTCACTCAGCCAGTTACATTACTGTACATCTGGTGGTCAGAGGAATAGTTTGACCAATGTAGTGTGTGTGTGTGTTTCAGTTCACTTTAATATTAAGGATGTTCTTAGAAGTGTGTCGGTTTAAAATGATTTTCTATAAGCAACATCTGTCCTGGGAAATTATTTCCTAAATTGAATCGGAACCCGTAGGTTTTCCGTGTCAGTGTGTGTGTGTCTGTGTATGAGAGAGGGAGTTCCTCTAGGTTCAGCCAGTTTGTCATTTCAAGGTGAATTTCAGCGGAACTGTGAGTGTGAAGCTCGGCTGTGTGTGTGTGTGTGTGTGTGTGCGTGTGTGCGTGTCACCTGATTTACCCCCTGATTAACAGGAAGTGTGTGAGCACCTGGTGAGATTTCTACACCACACTTACAGAAAGTGAAATTTAGAATAAGTTTCTGTCCCGGTCGACCTTCAGCGTTTCACTGCTAAACTTTACTATAACAACCCCCCCCACCCCACCCCCCGCCCCCCAGGATATGCTCTATTCAATATATTTACCTGCATACCTCTTTATCACGTTTAAGGATTTAAATCGGTCATGTTGTTAAACGTGTATCTAAGGCATGAAACTGTCGAGTGGTTGATTTAAGCGTGAACCAGGAGAGCGTCTGTCTCTCACACACCCTGAACCTGAAAGAAAATACTGATCCGTAGTAGGAGATTAAACGATTTCAGCATGTTGATGGAGCGAGATTAATGCAGCCACGCCCGGCATTCACAAACACAAAGAGGCAAGCTCAGAGTGGGAGGAAGAGGAGGGGGAAGGGAAGAAAAAAACTAAGCCAAACAGCTAAAAGTAATTAGAGGAATAAAAGTAGAATAAAAACACACATTTATGTCACATTAAGAAATATCATTTAGGTTGTGTAACTATTAATACTTCAGTATAGACTTTTTGTGCGTTCTTGTGATAATGAAGGAGAAACCTGATGTAAGGGTGTACAAACTTTTGCGCTCTCGTCAAAGTGACGTTAATGTTTTTTTTCCTCTATCTGTCTTACTGTAATACACTCAGTGTGTTTATTCCACTCTGAGATTGTGTGTTTAGCCTCCTGGGGAGTGTGTGTGTGTGTGTGTGTGTGTGTGTGTGTGTGTGTGTATCTGTTGTTTTAAATTTGCCAAAAACACACACAGGCCCTCAAGCTGCCCCTGATCGTCCTCCCTCTGAGTGTCCACTCTGTCCATTTGGTCAGAACAGAAGGCTGAGGTTCTGTGGTTCCTGAGACGACCTGAATCACCATACAGAACACACAACAATCATCAGTTCAATAGAAATAAAAACAGGAGATGAAACGGCTAGCAGTGGGACATGAAGGCAGGTGTTAAAGCATGTTGTGATGGGGTGTGTGTGTCTTCAGGAAGGGAACCTGCGGCGTTACCCCACACCGTACCCCGAGGAGCTGAAGAACATGGTGAAAACGGCGCAGTCTGTCGCTCACCGCCTCAGAGAGGACGAGTCCGGAGACGAGACGGTGGGAGAGAGGAACCACGTCGGGGTGCAGAGTGTAGGAGTGAAGGTCAGAATTCTTCTGCTCACATAAAACAAAGAGGAAAAACACCAGGGTTGGATTTAACCAGAATAAACGCCGCGTACCTGAAAACAAAACCTGTTCGTTACCTCCTCAAACCTGTTGTGTTCTTTTAACACTTTTAACACGTTTCTGATGAAATGCTTGTTTATGTTAAAGCTAATTTTTTTCAAATCGAGCTAAATATCAGCTAAAAGAAAATAGTAAATAAATAGAATATAATAGAAGTATAATAGACAACAATTTTAACCTTTAGGATTAGTTTAGTACATTGTAATATATTTAAATTGTCTCGTGTGTGTGTGTGTGTGTGTGTGTGTGTATTAAACAGGTTGATTAAAGAAGTCTGTACAGGAACATAAACCACTTTTACTGTTCATCACGTTAATCTGTGGTTCTGGTTCTGTAGTTAAAATAATGACTCAGAATCACATTTAGGTGAGGTGATGTGTGAGGCGTTCTGTTCTTCTTCTTAAGGTGATCGAAACTCCGTGTACCAACGGTAAAGCACACGAGCCGGAGTCCAAAGCGCCGGTCCAGAACTCCACTCCGGCTGAGGCGAGAGACGTTCCGGATAACTCTGACACGGAGAGGATCCCGCTGAAGAGCTCGGAGAACACCGGATCTACCACCAACTACGAGGACACGCTCGAGGTGCTCCGTCATGGAGACGTATAATCATCATATTCCCATACGTGCCTGCTTAAAAGTTTACACTCCTCCAAGAGATTTGAGTTTTTGGGTCAAATTTAACGATGTGTCTTGGGTGTTTTTTTTTTTTTTGGTGCTAAATTCAGAAATCTGTATAAACCTAATTCGGGGCAGGGCTACTTATGGGGGCGTGTCTAATTTGCATGTTCATGTTCATTCATACACAAGTTGTGTGATTTTCTGCAGGAATCAGAGGAGCTGTCGTCTGATGAAGAGGAGATGAAGATAGCTGAGATGAGACCTCCTCTTATCGAGATCTCCATCAACCAGCCCAAAGTGGTGGCGCTCAGCAAGGACAAGAAAGGCACTGGGACTCATTTTATTTATCATGGCTGAAGATTTCTTTTTAGACTAGACCCTAAAATAGATAAATAAATATACTGAATAAATAAATAAAGCCACCAGAGTATGCAACCACAGACTTTTACAAGAACTTTTGTAAACTGAAACCGTGATCTTTCTCATAAAGCCAAACATCACACACACACACACTGATGATGTCATTTCCTGTCCGTCCTGGTCCAGATGACAATAAAGATGCCGACTCGTTGCTGGATGAGACGGTGGCCAACAGTAACCAGAACAACAGTAACTGTTCCTCACCGTCCCGCATGTCCGACTCGGTGTCTTTAACCACAGACAGCAGCCAGGACAACTCACTGTGTACACCTGAGAGAGAGACCAAGATCCTCATCCCCAAGAACAGGTACATACACACACCCCATCATCATCATCATCTCCACCACGACGTGACTCTAGCTGTTTATAGCTGCAGATGTGAAAGAGTCAGCAAAATGATTTCTCATGAACACGGTCAGGCCTTAACGAGCAGGCGTGCTCATCGCTCGTTAAGGCTCTGCCACGATGATCAGCAGGTTGTGAGTTCCAATCCCAGCGCCACCTCAGAATAAAATGAGTAAATATACTCAACTAATCCTCAACAGTTTATATTCAAGCATCGTTCATTTGTTTAAAATCTGCACGTACTAGAACATTCTAGATAAAATATGTAGCATTCGAATTCATTTGAATATTAATGAGTATACCTAATACAGTTGTTAACACTGTTTAAAACTGAGTACTAACTTATACTATCATAAATTCTCTATATACTAGATATATTAATTTAAATGTGTAATAATGCCACGCATTTATTCCAAGCCCCTGTATATCATTTTAAAAATAAAAAATATTTAGGATACGGTGTCTTAAAGTGTTGAAGTCGTGTTGGAGCTTTACAGTTAGAATACAGAACGTATTAAACATGCGAATGTCAATTTTTTTGCATTTAAATATATATTGAGTTTATATACGTTTATATAATATTATTCAGAGAGTAACGTTCGATTTTTATATTTCAGGTTTCATCACACACACACACACGCTTTTTATATTTACTGAACTTGTTTCTCCTAGACACGAGGACGAGAACCTAAACCAGCTGAAGGAGACGGTTCCGCTGCTGCAGAACTGTAACGGCTCGGAGAGCTCGCTGCAGACCGTCCTGAAGAACCAGCGCACCTACGAGAGCAAATCTGGTACCGACATGTCCGACTACGAGCTGTCCGTGGAGGAGAGGCTGGCGCTCATCCAGAAGGACATCGACAACGGCGTGTCCGAGCCGTACAGCACATGGGATCAGATCAACATGAACGTCTCTTACGGGAACACAGAGAAGACCAAGAGCACCACCCCCACGGTGGAGACCAGGCTCAGCAACAACAACGCAAGCTCCGTGGAGAACCTCAACAACGGGAACCAGAACGGCAAAGCTCAGCCGGTGGAAGGCATGACGAGGCACGAGGTGGTCCGGACAGTGGTGGCGTCCAGCGAAGTGTCTCTGTCTCGCAGCACGGAGGAACTGACCCCTGAGAAGAGATGTCCTCCAGCTACCGTGATAAAATCTCTGAGCATCAGCAACATGGAGGCCGGCGGAATGAAGCTGTACTCCATGGAAGCTGAGGTTCCTCCGTACGAGTGTGTAGTGGGTTCTCCGGCTGTCCCGGGCCCACAGTGCCAGAGCATCGTTCGTTCCAAATCGGCCTCACTGCTCGATGACCAGCCACTGCACGTCCACCCTGGTTCCTCGGGTTCCTCCTCTGACCTCCTGAGCTCTGGCTCCCGAGTTCCTGCCCGCTACCCCGTGGCCCCCCCACCTCAGTATAACATCCAGTACGCGAGCAGCGCCATTCCTAAAGAGAACCTGTGGTGCCAGCGTACCCCGTTGCCCCCTGATCAGCCCTACCTCCCTCCTCAGCACTCCTTCGCCAACACCAACTACTCCAACCGCAACAACGCGCCACCGTATCCCCACCAGTCCCAGCAGCGCGGCCCACCCAAAACCCCAGACCCGTGGGCGAAGGTACCCCCTGGTGTGCAGAGAAACCCCCTGCAGAGGCAGAGCAGCACCTGCTCCAACGCCTCCATGGTCATGGTGGAACCTCGCCGCGTCCCCGGCCCTGACGGTGACTACCTGAGCTACAGAGAGATCCACAGCATGCCCCGAGCTCCTCTACAGATGAACCTCCAGAGACCCCTGTCGGCCCGCACCTACAGCGTGGACGAGGGGAACGCGCCACGCCCACACGGCACCCGCCCTACGCCGCACGAGCTGCCCGAGAGAACCATGTCCGTCTGCGACTTTAGCTACCAGCACGGCAGCCCGAGCAAGAGGCCCAACATCCGTGTGAAGTCTGAGCATTCGCTGCTGGACGGAGCTCCAGGTGGCAGGGGGGCGGTGCCGGCTGACTGGAGAGACCACGTCATGAGGCACATCGAGGCCAAGAAGATGGAGAAGATGGTGAGTGAGACAGCGAGGGGTTTCATATCAGATACTGCTCACTTCCACCACGTCTAGGGTTCTACCACAGCTCTAGAGAACTATATGTATATATGTATGTATGTATGTATGTATGTATATGTGTGTGTGTGTGTGTGTGTATATCACATGTTCTCCAGTTGATCCGGTCAGTCATATACTACTGTTACTGCCCTGAAGCTGATTGTTTTCCTATAAGCGCACATCCCCAAGTGTTTTATTCCTCTTACACAACAGCAACTTACCAACTATTTTTATTCCTTTAAACAACGACACATTACATTTTCTCAAAACCAGCTGGTTCCCTCACCAGTGCTGATTTAAGATATTACACTCAGTGTGTGTGTGTGTGTGTGTGTGTGTGTGTGTGTGTGTGTGTGTGTGAACTGTTCTGCATGTTTGGTTCTCTCATTAACACACATAACACACTTAACACCTCACTAACACTTTATTAACACCCTGCATGTTTTCAGCTCTTCACACCACTAATGCATGTTCACTGCACTGTCCATTGTGTGTGTGTGTGTGTGTGTGTGTGTGTGTGTGTATATGTATGTGTGTGTGCTCTCAGACCATGCTGTCTCGGTCTTTGGCCACGCTCTGTGGCAGTCAGAGCTCTCTGGCCCTGAGCGCTGTAGATGGACGGCAGTTTGGGTTCCACAGGCCCAGCGTGAGTACAGCAGCCGTGGGGATTAAACCTCATAACGTCATGTTAATCGCCTTCAGTCTGAGTTTCACTCCCTAACCCTGCAGTGTGGGTTCTAACGGGCTGTTCTCTTTTCATCTACATCTATTTTTAATCATTTCACCTGTGCTGGACTAAGTGTGGTGTGTGTGTGTGTGTGTGTGTGTGTGTGTGTTTGTGTTTATGCGATATTAACTGATCCCCTGTAAGCCCCGCCCCCTTCGCGCTAGCTCATGTTAGTAATGTTTTAGCCGGTGCTTTCGTCTCTACTCAGTTTTCCTTGCGTGTGAAAGTTCCGTGTCGCCTCGGGGGTGTTTCCTCTCCACCGGCGCCTCTGACTCTCTCATTCAGGATAAATCTATACATGTATACATTTCTGTGAAGCTGCTTTGTGACATCGCTAAAAGTGCTATAAAATAAATAATACTGAATTGAAGATGAGCTGACGCAGCACTCTCGCTTTGTGTCACTGTAGCTTCCTTCCTGTGTAAGTGTATTTTGAGGGTATTTCAGGCGTACGCATTTTTACGTTAGTAACAGGAAGGACTAGACATCCTGGTTGCGTGTTGGCGTTGAGTTCTACTTGTTTAGAAATTCCCTGAAAACATCTGTAACTTTGTGATCAAGAATGAATAGCCCGTACTGACGGACAGAAAACAGCGGTGACGTCTGCGTGTAAAACCAGAGCCGTGTGTCCGTGTGAAATAAAGCGCTCGGATTACTGTTCAGTCTGAAACTCCGTGTGGTGATGAGGGCAGAACTTTCTCAGCGCAGGAAAGACAACACCACCGTCACTAATCTGATGGTAGCACGTGTACAGGATGGAGTTACTCCAGCGACACGTGTAAAGATCGTCACTGTGTCCATTTGGTGTTAATCTTTATAAAATGCATTAGTTTTACACATGGTGCTGGGGAAATTCCAGATTTTTGCTTTTAGCTCTATTCCGATGGGATTAGTTTCACTGGGTGACGTCTGTGGTGATGTTTTTACACGTCTCGCATCCAGATGTCACGTATGTTACCATGTTACCTCCTGATGAGCTGTTTCTCATCCGAACCCGAATGTTTGCGTCACACAGCGTCTAGCGTTGTATTGATCTCCGGACCTGCCTGATCCGTCCTGATGTCCTACTTCTGGTTGGAGTTCTCATCAGTTGGAAATCACATGCTGCTGCTGAGGATGTCCCACATGGTGCAGACTAAAGATCACTGAGATTACTGAGGACGGTTCCACTTAAACACCATAAAGATGCTTTGGACCTCAGTTCATATGAACGGTTATACTATGATAGCTTTAGCACTACAATCACCACAAACAGTTCTGCACTCGAGTCTCCATCAGTGAACAGTGGAGAAGTTCAACAAAACAGACTTCCTGTAGAAACTGTAATGAATTTCCTGCTTACACAACTGCACTATTTGAGCATGTAGTATTAGCACATTTACAGAAGGGGTGTATTTATTTATAATCGCACTATCCGGTGTCACCCAGATGAGGACGGGTTTCCTTCTGAGTCCGGTTCCTCTCGAGGCTTCTTCCTCCTATCGTCTCGGGGAGTTTTTCCTCACCACCGTCACCTCTGTCTGCTCATTAGAGATAAATACATACATTTAACATCTATATCCTGAATGTATATATTTCTGTAACGCTGCTCTGGGACAATGTCCACGGTTAAAAGTGTTGAACTGTTAAACTGACTCAGGAGCTGACTCCGTTTATTTGTAGAGATTTGTGATCGTGTGCTACTGAAATGTGAATCAGTCACTTATTCCAGTCAGGTGCTGAACTGAACATCTCTGTAGTTCTGATTTTCTCCTTTTGGGCTTTAAGTGACCTTCACTCTGACCTTCACTCTGACCTTCACTCTGAGCCCTGATTATTCTGTACACTGTCACTTTTTTCACTTCTTCCTCAGCGTTGTGTTTGTTCAGCTCATACACAGCACTGTAGTGATGCGGGGGGGTGTGTGTGTGTGTGTGTGTGTGTGTGTGTGTGTGTGTGTGTGTGTGTGTGTGTGTGCTGGTGTTGAGGGTTAAATTGTGTACCTGACCACATGCTGTATTCTGTTAATCACTTAAATAACCACAGGAGAATTTTCCCGCTTTAAGACTTGTGAGCTTTTTAAAGGATGAGTGAACAGTTCATTACGGTTAATCCAGACTCAGAACTGCGACCATTTTGGTCACATACGCTCCTGAAATTTAATCTGTGTGACCTCAAAATATATGTGGGAGCGTTTGTGCGAGTGAAAATAATTGTTGTGGTGTGAGCAGTTTTCATTTCTCTACAAAACATTCTGTAATGAGTCTAACTACAGTCCGCTGTTCTGTCCATCATTACACAACCCACCACACTCCATCTTCTCTGAACTGTAGTGCAGAGTGCAGAGGTCACCCCTCAGTCACCCCGGGGATCGATTTTCAGCACGGGATTGTGCAGAATTTAAACTGTTCCCACCCAAATGTATTCGCTTCATTTCGGATCCGAGGATTAAGTGAATCCACAGACGTAAAGAAACAAAATCAGCACGTTAAGCAGTCTGTCTTTGTTTTAGAGTTAAATTCCCTGTGTTATGATCCCGATGAGTGCAGCGTCGGCCTGCTTCGTATCGTAACGCCGCGGTTTGCGTGGCGCGGACATTACTCACGCTGTCCTGCGTATGTGACGCGTCTACCGTTTAATCTCAGAATTCATAATCAGCTGTTTGTGAAGAAAGTCTCGGCTTCCAAATTATATATTTCTTTTAATCAGGAAATTCAAACGTGAAAGGTTTTGACGTTCTTCCCTGTGCGTGAGCGTGGTAGAGCACGTGCGGACGCAACGGCAGAAAGAAGCGCGAGAAAACCCATCATCTCCTTGTCTTAAATACACGTTTTATCCAAAAATACACGTGAATGAACGTGACCTGAAATTGAAGTGAAGTGAAACACATGAAAGATTTTATATAATTTAATATAATATATAATATATAATATAATGTATAGTTTAAACAGCGTTCTTCATGTCAGCTTGGAGGAGAGCATGGCACTGAAAATACATGGGACATACATAATCATCCTGTAGACGTTAATAAAAGAAGATGAATTGTAGGTGTGTTTAATTCCAGCCGTGTTGATGTGTCCTGAGTGAAGAGGTAGTGATGTAATGAGTGCCGTGTGAAGGACGCCGCGTCATGCAGACTCTCCTGCGCTCGAAACCCCAAACCCAGTTGTGAAAATCCTGCTTCGTTCTTCCTTAATATGGCGCGTTTAGTTCTGGCTTCGTGATTCTGTAAGATCTTGTTAAAAATATCCTGATTGGATTCTATTTAAATCCCAGACTCACTGAATTATTCATGAGCAGGTGTACTGCAGCCTTTCTGCTGAAACGGTGTTCAATCAAAACGCCGCGGTTTAGAATAAACCAGAAACAAACACTCTGCTGCTTTTCTACTCATGAGAGTGATGTAATGATTGTGTGTGTGTGTGTGTTTGCAGGATGAGATTGTTGTAATGATTGTGTGTGTTTGCAGGATGAGAGTGATGTAATGATGTGTGTGTGTGTGTTTGCAGGATGAGATTGTAATGATTGTGTGTGTGTGTTTGCAGGATGAGATTGTTGTAATGATTGTGTGTGTGTGTGTGTGTGTGTGTGTGTGTTTGCAGGATGAGAGTTTGGGTCCGTACGGACAGCAGGGCTACACCATCGACTCACACAGAAAAGTAAGTTTAACCTCAGACACCCTGAGAATAATTAATCCAGTTAAATGAAGACGGAGTTAAACAGAGGCGCAGATAGACAGGCGGCTCGGTGTCACCGATACGGCAGACGTCCGGGGAGGATCCGATTCTGATCCTCAATCTGATTTGTGGTGTCAGATTAAGGAAGTGACCCTGGGGGGAATTCTGGAGAGAAAACTTTCAGCTGAGCTCCAAGACTTTTTATTCCTGTAACTCATATGTTCATGTTTAACACGAGACGGTGACGAAATGAGTAAGAGTTTCTCAATTCTATGCACATTCAACAATATTACAGTAACACACACGGACACACCGAGGTGGAGTATGTTGACCCTGAGATGCTCTGCTCCAGCAGTGATTAATTACCACTAATTAATGTGCAGCGTTAAGAGAGCAGGGTCAGATAGACAGACGAGACTGAGAGAGAGAGAGAGATTACTCCTGAGAATATTCTCCTGAGAGCAGATTATCCTCCAGGCCTTCAGCTCAAACACCGCGAGCCTCTCTGAAATGAAAAGCTCATTGTACACACGAGTAACAGCGTGAATATGTGTAACGTGTGTGTTAAATCTGTTCCTGTTGGTGAATTATGACTCACAGTGCAGGGGGACTCATACTTTAATTAATATGAAGAACAATAACGTGTTATATATTTATACAGAACCTTTATAACTCTCAAGGTCATGTTATGAAGAAAGACTAGATTAACAGCAAGAAGAAAGTGAAGCGTGTGTGTGGAAGAGATGGGTACGAGTACGAGTTGACTCAAGTTTGTCCTGGAAGTAATCTATGACTAACATTTCAAAGTTATGGACACACACACACACACCAGAGGATTTATCTAATTTAAACTAATGACAGTTTCAATAATCTGAATCCACAGGGTTTAGCATTTTTTATGTGCAACGTGATGGAATTTATGTCCTCCGTCCTCTCATGTCCACATAGGCAGTGTTTTTGTGGTTCCTTCTGCCCCCTGGTGTCAGACAGTGAAACTACACCACCTCCATAATAAGATAATAGTGTGTTAGAGCAGAGAAAACGCTCAAAATCAACAGCTGCAAATGTGTAGACATTTAATAATAACTTTAATATTGTTTATCATGCTAGAGTTTCTCTCTCCGTTCAGAAGAGCGTACTCGTTAAATACGGGGTCCTGGAGGTCAGTTTTATCACCACAGCTTTGCCAGGATTCAGTCACATGTTTCACTTCATGTTCCTAAAATTAAACCGTTGTGTGTTTGTGTTGCAGTCGTCTGGAGCAGAGTGTTCAGCCGCTGATCTGAAATATGATCACACACAAAACCTCTTCGAGCCGTGACGTCACACAAACTCACAGAGCTGATATCTAATACTTAAAAAATACTTAAAATACTTACTTAAAAAACTTATTTTAACGCCTTAAAATATACAACTGATGTTCTATTTATGTACATTACACTGTGTGTGTGTGTGTGTGTTTCATCTTTGAAGGTAAACAGCTATGATTAGTGTTAGGAAGAGGACCCGGGCTTTTTTTTCTTCTGTTTAACCCCTTCAGCCCCAACGCACAGCACACGGTTCTCAGCTTTTTCTTCACCAACATTTCTTCAAGAACATTTGATTGGGTCACTGAGAGTGCTGAAGAATATACATATAAATGGAAAAGTTCTAGATCATTCTAGTTCAGAGGAGCTCGCAATTTACCGCAAAATTACAGCAGATTCGGGCCGAGACGCGTCATGTGACGTCATCACGACGCGTGCTCAGCCAAAGCCCTCTTCTGTTCACGTGCGTCAAACACGAGTACAGCTGAAAGCTCTCGTTTACCAACAAACGTCAGTGTGAAAGAGCGCGCAGAATTTCGTGCAATTGCGATTTCGCTGATTCAGGTAGTTTTCCGCAAAAAAACAAAAAAAAGTTAATCGCAAATTTTTTAAAAAGCCGCAGCAAAATCGAACATTTTTGGCCGCAACAATCACAAAAAACTCCCTGTAATCCTGTACGGGTAAATTTATTGTTGTGTAAAAAGAAAAGCGGTGGATGTTTGACTGAGTGACGAGATGAAGTCTGTCTTCAGATCTACAGAAACATCAATAAACAAGAAGAACATGTTTCAGTCAAATCAGGCTCCACGAACAGATTAATACATGTAACACATCCTTAATCTGTGTGTGTGTGTGTGTGTGTGTGTGTGTGTGTGTGTGTTTAGGTGCCTTTGATGAATGGTCAGATGTGCGCGCCTCCTCCTGCTCCTCTCCGCTCTCAGATGAGTGCTCAGGTCCCGATGGCTCGTCATCCCTCCAGAGAGCAGCTCATCGACTACCTGATGCTGAAGGTGTCCCAGCAGCCCCCGGGTCCCCCGTGTCCCCTGCGCCACGCCTCCGACACCCTGACGCACGAGGTACCTCACAGAACTGACACTGACACGAGCAGTGTGTCCCAGAGCTGGTCAGTAGATACAGGATAAAGACGTGTGTGTGGGAGGGGCAGCGTTCCTCTCCCTCCCGTCAATCAGAGCAACACGAGCCAATCACAGAGCGTCTAGCGTCTCTTCCTGCGTAGACACGGACCTGATACAGTACAGGCATGTTCAGGGTCCATACGCTGTGTGTGTAGAGGTGTATAGTGATGTCACAGCTCTCCTCAACACAAACACACAAGGATTTAAAATAAACAGCATGCAAACTGAGGTACAGTGCAAAAGTTTTCACACCCGTTAGGACTGTGATGCAGAAAGTAGTAACTTATAGTACTTACAGTAGTAACTTATTGTATTTTAGGATATAAAACGTGGAAAAATCTAAATGATAACAGTTTAAAAGTTTGTATAAATATATAAATGTTCTGTAATAACCTGTATGTCCACACTTTACCTTTGCAACTTGATAACAACCTCTTTCACATTCACATCTGAACAGTATTGTCTGGCCCACACACACACACTCTGTCCCCAACATCTCTGATGTAACTTGGCACACTGCTTTCTGGGTCACTTTGTGGTTAGGTTCTGGTTGTTGTCTTGTCAGGACATAGATTTTTTTTACCCCATTCATAACCCGTGGGGGTACAAACTTTTGCACTTAGTTATAGATGATTGCAATTTTAGCTCCTGTCTGTGTATTTCCGTAGTACAGATTCTACTGCCTTATCTGTACAGTTTATCTATAAAGTTTAAAATGGATGTGATTGCGAAGCTGATGGCGTGCGTGAGGCGTGTGATGGCGTGCATGAGGCGTGTGATGGCGTGCATGAGGCGTGTGATGGTGTGCGTGAGGTGTGTGATGGTGTGTGTGAGGCGTGTGATGGTGTGTGATGGTGAAGCTGACGTGAGGCGTGTGATGGCGTGCGTGAGGCGTGTGATGGCGTGTGATGGTGTGCGTGAGGTGTGTGATGGCGTGCGTGAGGCGTGTGATGGCGTGCGTGAGGCGTGTGATGGCGTGCGTGAGGCGTGTGATGGCGTGCGTGAGGCGTGTGATGGTGTGCGTGAGGTGTGTGATGGTGTGTGATGATGTGTGATGGTGAAGCTGACGTGTGTCTCTGACGTGGTGTTGTTCAGATGCACGTGAAGATCGAGAAGAATCCTGAGCTGGGCTTCAGTATATCGGGAGGAGTCGGAGGACGGGGGAATCCGTTCCGCCCTGATGATAACGTACGTGTCTCTCACTTCATGCTTTAACAGCAGTCTCCGTTACAGTCAGAAGTATTGGCACCTTTAAAGAGAACAGGAGAGAGTGTTTGTATAAAACCTGAAATAGAAGCCGCCTGATTTCCCTTCGTCAGAAACATTACTCATACAGTTTAAAAATAAGCCTCTTTCCCCCCTAAAACACCCCCAAGATCATCTTTCAAATAAAAGCAAACACATTGTCATATCCCAAACGTTGTTTCCTCTGCCAGGAGGTTACGACTCAGCCGTAAATGAATCTGTAAAAAAGATCACGAATATCTTTACAAACCTTCAGAATCAACACA
The DNA here is from genome assembly GCF_023375685.1 of Ictalurus furcatus. Lineage (NCBI taxonomy): Eukaryota > Metazoa > Chordata > Actinopteri > Siluriformes > Ictaluridae > Ictalurus > Ictalurus furcatus. Next base: position 29,189,504 of record NC_071270.1, read on the forward strand.
GAAAAGGTCACGTGACCGAGTCAGTGTCGGGAACTGAACCGTACTGAAACCCTGTGGTGTTCATCAGCAGGTCCACGTGCACACACCTGACCGTGTGAAGGTACACACCGCTGGTGCATTCTTTTATGCCCAGGTATCTCCAGCCTTGTTTGTAGGAAGAAGAGGTGCCAATAATTTTCAGAGAAGGAATTGCTAAAGGAGAATATGTTGTGCTGCAGTATTTAGATGAAAATGTTTTAAAGTAATTTATATGAATTTTATTGATTGTGATTCAGATCTCACTGATGATTATCACTGTTTACTTTAAAAGGGGATCTTTGTGACCAGAGTTCAGCCTGAGGGACCTGCGTTTAAACTCCTCCAACCAGGAGACAAGATCATCCAGGTACCTCCTAATGTTTACCTCCTCCGCTTTACCTCCTCCTCCTATTTACCTCCCCTTGCCATCTCCTTTTATTTTCTCTACTCTTTGAGTATAACGACCATCGGCTCACGAGTCTTATTTATGTTGCAGGCGAACGGTTACAACTTTGTTAACATCGATCACGGGAACGCCGTGTCCCTCCTGAAGAACTTCCCGAGCACGGTGGACCTGGTCATCATCAGAGACATGGTGGCGTAGAGACTCCACAGAACCCGAGAGTGAATGTTCACTTTTATTTTTGTACACAGACGAGGAGGAGGAGGAGTCATGTACAGCTGAACTGTTTTTAATGGACAGATGTGAGAGTTGTGCTGAAACGGGGCGAAACCACTGCGGCGTGGGGGCGGAGTCTCTGCAACAGCCTTCACTGTGGGAGAAACAACACGCACGACTAAACTGTGCTTTTCGTACAATATTTTTTAATCATTCACTGTCACGTACCAGGAGGAGATGACCAGCAGGGGGCAGGGCTCTCTGTCTGCTGACATCAGCATGCCTTTAGTTTTATTTGTAGTTTTATTTTTAAATCACGCTTCACTTCCTTCATGTTTTTTCTTATTTAAGAGCGTCCTCTGACTCATGCAGCTGTTGATCTGGAGGTCACTGCTACGTGCTGAGAGCAGATCCTGAATGTAGAACTGATTCACTTTAAGGAAAGTCTAACCACATCCACACATCTTCACCCGGAACGTTCCGTCACGTCTCTGAGACTGTAACGTGACGCCATTAGAACCGAGCTGTTCTGTAAAGAACCTCCACCTGAAATGTGTGCGGGAGACGTGGTGAAGGGGAACGAGGAGAAGTTACGGAGGACGAAAGAGCACGGAGATGCACGCGGACGTGTGTGGCGCACTGCATGCTGGGAAAAATCCGATGTCAGATGTTTTATGAATCTCACACCTAAAGGGCTTCCTCTGGAGATGAGTGATTTTCCTCGTCCCGAATCTGACCACACCCACCACTCTGACCACACCCACCACTTTGACGTTTTTACTTCATCTCTCTCTTTAATTTCTTTTTTTCATGTTTAAATAGTTGCAGCGTTGAAGCCCTTTGTTTTTGCTTTCGGGGCGCGGGGGACACGGACGGACGAATGAGAAGGACGTGTGAAGTGCCATTTGACCCTGATGTATCTGAGTTAGGGTGAAAGGTCATGACCTTTTTGACCCTGAGCAATATTCGCGGATCCGCGCAGTCGAGAGAGCAGACGCGAGACTTCGCTTTCAGAAAGCAGATTTGTCCAAGTGGATTTTTTTAAAAGAAATAACACGAGGAACTCTTTTAGTACTGCATTTTTGATTTGTGATAGCGTTTTATACTGTAAACCTTTTAGACAACATAGGAAACGGCATTTCTGAATATTTTGCAACGCTGTTCTTAAGTGTGTGTGCGTGTGTGTGCGTGTGTGTGTGTGTGTGTGGTTTAATCCTGAAATGAATCCTGATCTCACCTTATAAAAAAAGAAATTAAGAGAGAATCCCTGTACGGTTCCGTCTCCGTTTCAGCGATCTCCGAGCCGATTGTTAACCTCCGATCCTGAAAGGTTTAAAGCGGCGGTTGGTGTTTTGGGGCACGGCTCTGTATGTACACAGGAAGTGAATGTTGTACTGTGTGAAATTCCTGCATGAATTCACTCTCTCGCTGATTTTTATTCTGATGTAAGTTGTCGTGGTACTGAAGCGCTACACCAATGAATCTAATCCTGAGGTCACTTCATCAGCGCGTGGATTCAAACGCTGAATTAAACGCCGATGATCTGTAGTAAAGCCCATCTAATCTAATCTAATCTAATCTAATCGATTTAGCGTTTTAACTTAGACTTGTCGTGACGTCAGAATGCTTGACCCTGCACATCAGTAAAAGCAGAGAATCCCTCGCTCTCCTCTGTGCGTCTGCCGGAGGTGTAATAATCCTGTCCTGTCGTACTGTATAAGCACTCTGTGTGTGTGTGTGTGTGTGTCTGTGTGTGTGTGTGTGTGTGTGTTGGTAGGGGGGGGGGGTTACTCCTGAATTAAATAAACACCCCATGATTCTCACATTTTATCATCACCAGTGAAATCTGACTCAAATAATCACAACCTGGAGATCAGATTTATATCAGATTATTTTTGCCACATAGAAAAGAAGGTCTGGTCTTTCTGGACTCTCGCGGTTTTGTCTATTTATTCAGTGCTTTAGACTTTTACTTTCACTTTTATTGATTACTAATGAAACTGTAAATAACTCCGAGTTTACTCACGGCATTACTGACCTTCTAGTTTATAAAGACCAGCAATAAACCCCGTCACAGCAGCGGTTTGTAAATGGATAGCGATTTTAAAGGTTTCTCCTGAAGCAGCTACGTGAAGAAGATCTGATCGCTATGCATTTATTCTACATTCCAGATTTTGTACATAATTTTAGGTTGATGGTATCCTGTGGAAACAAAAAAAAAATAAACCAATGGTCTTTTAGAAACGAGTCTGTCTGTTTTGTGTGCGTGTGTGTGTGCGTGCGTGTGTGTGTGTGTGTGTGATGATTCTGATTTAAATGCATGTCTCATTTATTAGGAGGTTTTTTTGCTAAATTTAGGTTTTCCCCAGACTTCGGCAGCACTTCTGTATGCAGCTGGTTTTGGGGCGGGGCTACACACCACCTCAGGTTTGTACCTTTACCTGTATCGTACCCAGGTCTGGATCGGCCGTTGTTGTTCCTGTAATCTCGCCACCCAGCAGGTAAATCTGCACCTGCTGTGCACCTGACGTCGCTCGGACAGCGCAGCGGAACATTCCAGGTCCAGTTTGTTCTGAAGTCCGTGAGTATTTTCCTTTCATGACCCGTAAGTTCTGAAACGTCCTCCTGTGGCCCGATGCTTCATATCCACCCGCTCTGTGTAGGAGCCAGCATCGTCAGTGAGTAGTTCTCTAGCTGTAACAGAAGATAGACCTACACTTCTCCTTCAGATTAGAGCAGGGAGTGAACTGACAGGGACAGGGAAGGAAGAAAGAAGGAAAGATCTGGGTATTTCAGGATTAATAAAGTGCTGTTCTTCAGTAAACTGATGAAGAGCCGAGCCCAGATTCATTTAAAGCTATAGAATAGTGTGTGTGTTTATTCTAGTTAAAGTACTGCAACTCTTTTTTTTTTTTTTTTTAAGAATGACCAAATTATTAGGAACCCAATTCTGAAACCAGGGAAACTGTGTGTTCTGATGTTTTTCGGCTCAGCGTGGCTGTAGCGAGTGGTTATTTGAGTTATTGTAGTTGTCACTGATGTAGTTTAGCTGTAGGAAGTAAAAGCTGTGATTTTGTATCAGATGAGGAACCGTCCTGCTCTAACGGCACCCCTTTTACATTTAACTTCTCTCTCTCTCGTTCTGTCTCTTTTTGTCTCTCTCACTTCAGTGCAGCAGTGCTTTATTGGCATGAATGTTAGAAATTACACTGTTCCCAAAGCCGATAGAGCAGGTAGATTAAATTAAAAGTTACACAAATAATACCTTTATATCTGCATTTAAACATTACAAACATAAACAAACCACATAACGACAGGGAAAAACAAACAAACTGACAGGTAAGTGTCTGAACATTTATGTATTTAGGGTGTGTGCAGGACGCTCACTGTCTCACTGTCCCGCCAGCCCTCACACACACACACACTTTACAGCCAAGGCTGCGGTGTGTCCTCCTTATCCTAAAAAAGATGAGTTTTAGTTTCTCATCTTCTGTTAGGTCACAGAATTCTGGTATTTTGTGAGTGATTGTGAAAGTGTTTGTGTTGATATTTATCACAGTGGAGGAGGATCTCTCTCTCTCTCTCTCTCTCTCTCTCTCGCTCTCTCTCTCTCGCTCTCTCTCGCTCTCTCTCGCTCTCTCTGTTTAATCTAATTCAAAGTACTTTATTGGCATGATTGTTTACATATAATATCAGTAAATCATCACTATAGATAAGAGGAGAATTAAAATAATAATAATAATAATAATAGGAATAATCAAAAATAGAATAAAAAGGATTCGGAGTTCGATGGAGTAGGAGGCGAAGTTGGAGGCTCCTGCTGATTTCAATTAAGATTGTAATTAATTAGCGCTTTTCGGTCATACAATATATTTTGACTTATTCTACTCCGTTTCTTTGTTTGCACTTTTAACTTTGTGGTACGTTAAAATGTCTGGAAAGAACACGAAAACCCGTGGTAGCATTCAGACACGGCTGAGGCCAAGTGTGTGCGCCGTGAGCGAGTCGCCTTCTTCCCCTGAATCCGCGTCCCAGAGCAGTGACCCTGACTGACTTCTCCGAGCGGTGACCCTGACTTCTCCGCATTCAGGCTTGAGCTGCTGGCTTCACTGAGGAAGGAGATTGCCGATATTTTAAAAAAGGAGCTCCAGGAGACTCTCAGGGGTGCGCTGTCTACTATCCCGCTTGACCTGCAGGCCGTGAAAACACAGCAGGCTGGTGATAAAGTTTCTACTGAGGCTGCCATATCAACACTGAAAGGTACTGTTGGGGAAATGGAGCACGCGCTCTCCGGTTGCACCGATGACATAGTTCATATGAAGACTACTATCGAGTCTCTCACTGCGACCGTGACTCAATTACAGAATAAATGTGAGGATTTGGAGTCGAGGTCACGGCGCAATAGCGTTAGGATAGTCGGAGTTCCAGAGGGCACTGACACCTGTACAACCGCTGCTGTAGCGGCCTTGTTAAAAGAGGCGTTTGGTCTGGAGAAGGAGCCGGTTCTGGACCGGTCCCACCGGACCCTTCAGCCGAAGCCCAAGCCCGGTGAACAACCACGAGCTATTGTGTGCAGATTCCACTATCACAGTGACTGTGTTGATATTTTACACCGTGCGAGAGAGATCCAGCGGATTAAAGTGAGGGATTTGACCATCTCCGTTTTCCCTGACTACACAGACAAGACCGCCCGGGCCCGGGCCGCGTTTAACGAGGTTCGGCGTCAACTTCGTGGTATTGAGATTCCTGCGCCTCCTGAACAGGTTTGGGAAAGCTTGTTTTCAAACAATCCACATCAGAGAGGAATGATTTCTAGGATTTATGATTTTATTCTGGCGTTAGGTAGTGAGGCGAGCACCAAAATTAGGAATGCATGGGAAATGGAGTTAGGAGTACAGATAAGTGAGGGGTGTTGGGAACGTGCTATAGGGAGGGTACAATCTACCACTTCTTGTGCTCGTCTTGGACTTATACAGTTCAAAGTTTTACACAGAGTCCATCTGTCCAAGTCGAGACTTTCTGTAATATATCCGGACGTAGAGGACAAGTGTGATCAATGTCGTTTGTTTTCGGTGTTTGTACTTTTTAATTTTGTTTTCCTTTGTTAGTATAAAAAGAAAAAAACTGTGAATGATTGTTGCTGTGTGTCAGTCGGTTTGTTTTTCTTCTCAATAAAACTTTATTGGAAAAAAATAGAATAAAGAGAAAATGGTAATAATAAGCAAAAATATAACTAAATTGACAAAATGCATGGTGCCAGCGTAGGACAAAAGTATAAAGGTTACAATAATTATGTACTCTGTGCGTTTCAGTCTGTCTAGAATCAGATTCCTCCTCTATACCCGAGAGATTTCAAAACAAGTGAAAGTGGAGTAAAAGTGTCTGCTGTCGGTTTAGAGCACTTCCGCTTCCGCTCAGGAGTGTGAGGCGCTTCAAGGCCTGTTCACACCCAGGTGTTAATCACGAGCTGAATGAAAGTGTAAACTCACTCCCTGACAGTAGGTGGCGCTTATTGAAACGCAGTAATACTCCGGTACACAAGGTGGCGCTGCACAACTTTCCGTTCCTGACACTCGCTCATCACTGAGAAGAAGAGAGCCGGTATTTACTGCTGTGTCTGTCTCACTCGTTCCCTATAGAGAGAAGTGAAGGAAAACGAGTGAGGGGAACTCTGTTTTAAAACAGTAAAGTTCATTTTCTCACTGTATTAGTTAATAAAGAGAACAAAACAAAAAAGCTTGTCATGTTTATTTACTGTTAGGCTTATTTATTACATTTAAAAATAATAAGAGAATAAACCCTACTGTCTCACATCTATTTTATTTGAGTTGGTTTTCTTTTGTTTTGGAGAAAAAGGCGGATTTCAGAAATAATAATAACTTTTTAAGGTTTACTTTATTGTAATTCCGTCTCTGTAAGAAGACATTACACAAAATACATCCAGCTGTGAACTAAATAACTGACGACTAGCTCCTTCCATCTCCTGTAAGAAACGTGCAACTGAATCATATTTTCCCTCATCTGTCCTTCAATTAAAGAAAAGGTCATCAACACATTATCGAACACGTCTGTGAATACAGTACTGTGACTGTTCACTGATGAACCTGAACAGTCCGCCACGTTATCCTCTGAGGTGTGCAGCTGCGAATTTAAAAGTTAAATCGTAAACTAAGTGGCTGAAAATAAAAACTGTGCGAATTAATAATGTTTCATTTCACTTCGAAATATCTCGATAAGTAGTAGAAGTATTTTAATTAATAAAACGTTACACTTATATTTATAAAAGTTGCCGCCTTTGAGCTTCCCGTCCGCCATCTTTAATTTTCTATTGCGTTCTATCGCCGTCTCGCGGTGGATTATGGGAAATGGTGCGCTGGCGACTGTACATCGGATGTCCACTCGAAATCAGAGTGCATTGTGGGTATAAATGAGTGAACGAACGTAGGGAAGGAAGTTGTTCACTCAGAATTCAGACACCACTACAAAATGGCCGACACCTGATGAAGTGCACTAGAGAGGAGACAGGGAGCGGCTTCGGACACAACATGCTACATCTTCACAAAAAGCCGTTCACACACTGAACTGGTTAACTGATTAATATCGTATATCTATAATTCATATCTGTAAATAATATAATCTCTATAAACTCCAACACTCACTACAGCAGCTGATCTATTATATCACTGATCTAACATGTTCTATTGGGAAATGGAAGATAAATACTTCTTTAAATCGAAATCATTCAAGTTCTCATTTTAAACATTACACTCTTTTCAGTTAAGTAATGATTAGAATTGATTCAAATTCACAGCAATAGCATTCACATATTTATGGGAAGACCCAGATTATTTCATTTTTAAAATATTTTTTTTTAGGGGTATAAGGCAACTATAGTTGTGCCCAAAAATGTTAATATTCCTGTAAATTGATGACGTGTTGAATATGAAAAGGTTTTTTGTGGAAAATATGATAATACACGACTCAATAATGGGGCACTTAGATATTTGAATAAGAGGAGAAGAATACGTATCTGTGAATATATAATATATGGACTATCAATCAGCAGATTATCATTTACAGGGAAGACACAGAGAAAGGGGCATGTCCCCCGAAAATATATATATTTTTAATAAAGCACCTAAATGCTCGTTTCTAATGAGTTTTGGGAGCAGAATATACTAATTAGTGTGTGTGTGTGTGTGTGTGTGTGTGTGTGTGTGTAAGAGGGTATTTGCGATGACAGAAGAGTGAGAATACTCAGACTGGAGAGGGGAGATTATAAAGATTCGAATGTACAGTCAGAGACTATAATATAACTACAACAAAAACATACCATGAACCGCATAATACACTTTATTTCATAAAGGAGGTTTTCCAGAGTCACGACAGAAAATGAAACGCACCAACAGTGAGAGCGATCCTCACACGATGGCGGCCACGTCCCAAACACACACGGTGTGACCTGAACGAGCTGCCTAACTGCTAGCTATCCACACAACTCACAATCTCATCCTCCTCCGTCTTTTCTACTCCTATGACCTGCTGTTCATCCTCCTCGCTCCTCTTCCTCTTCAAATATTGTGGGACGCTCATCTCAGAGTGAACATTTTGACTAACATTACCATTAAATGACAGTTTCATAAGCTAAATGATTATTTCGACAATAAAATTGTGATCAAAACCAGCAAACAATCAGCAGTTTCATGGGCTGAAATAGTTACGACATCCTTCCTCAAATACAAAGCGGTAAATCTTTCATCTATACGTTAGTGCGCACGAGAGCGTCTGAATGCTGTGTCGTAACCGCCATCACCTCAGGACGCGAGGGTTTTTTCCACAGATGGTCACGGAATATTCGAGTCGTCTCCAGATGAATCCATTCTGCATTCACTGTGTAAGAGTAGCCACGTCTCTGAAAATCAGTACCAGGTTTTGCTTGTTACCTCGCAGTGACGGTCACTTTACTCTCGTCAAGCTTCACAACAGGTAACCGGTTCCGCGAGCCCTAGCTACTCGAGTCTGACCCCTGTGCTTATTATAGATAAAGTTCATTTTTTTATTGAATTATGTTTCTAAAAGTTACGGAATGGATTAATTTGGAGACTGTCCAACAAGGAAATCCTTGGAGACAGGCAGGCAATGAGAAATAAAACTTGAGGTTAGCAAGAAGTGGGGGACAAAACCTAGATTTTGAAATGGGGGGGGGGGGGCATGTCCCTCACACATACTACCATTATTGAACATAACATTGACATAAGTGATCGTGTGTCGATTAGACAACACCCATAAAGGGTAAATCCTTCTAAACAGGCAATTATGAAACAAGAAACTGACTATTTATTGGAAAATGGATTAGCTGTTCTGAGCGTGAGTCCATGGTGCTCCGCTTGTCTTTTGCTGACGGTTCTTTTCTTTTTGTATAGATTACAGAAAAGTTAATGCTGTGACAAAGCCTGAGTCGTTCTCTCTTCCAAGAATGGAGGATTGTGTTGATTCTGTTGGTACTGTTAAGTTCACTAGCAAGTTGGACCTTCTTAAGGGTTACTGGCAAGTTCCCCTCACAGCTGAGCAGCTGAGATCTCTGCTTTCACGACACCTGATAATTTCCTCCAGTATACGGTCATGGCTTTTGGTCTTCGTAACGCTCCAGGGATCTTCCAGCGGTTTCTGAATCGACTGCTGGGGGATGTTCCGAATTGTGCCGCATATCTGGATGATGTTATAGTCTACTAAGATACCTGGAAGCAACACCTTGAGCTACTCGAGCTGTTTTTTACTCGTCTCTCGGACACTTCCTTAGTTTTAAACTCTGATATATGTGAGTTTGGAAAAGGAGCTGTCTCCTATTTGGGTAAATAGGTAGGACAAGGGGTGGTTAAACCATTAACTGCCAAAATTCAGATGATCTGCATGTTCTCAGCTCCTACAACAAGGCGTGACCTGCGTTGATTTTTAGGGATGTCCGGTTACTACCGGTGTTTTTGTAGGAATTTCTCTGATGTTGTTCTGACTCTAAATAACCTATTACATAAAAATGTGTTGTTCAGACGTTCCCCAGAGAGTCAGTCTGCCTTTGAGTCGGTTAACTCCTCCTGACTAACTCTCCGGACCTGAGCAGACCATTTAAGTTAGAAGTTGATGACAGTAGCACGGGTGCAGGAGCGGTACTTCTACAAGATGATGATGATCAGGGGGTAGAACACCCAGTTTGTTATTTCTCTAAGAAATTATTAAAACATCAGCTTAACTATAGCACCATTGAAAAAGAAGCTCTTGCCTTGTTACTAACCATCCAACATTTCGAAGTTTATCTTGGTGATAGTGCCGCTCCCGTTCACGTCTTGACTGAACTTAACCCCCTAGTCTTTTTACACCACATGTAATACAAATCAAAGGCTCATGCACCAGTCTCTTATTGTACAACGGTTTAATTTAGTGATTGCCCGAAAGAAATGTCCCCAAAATGGTGGCGCAAAAGTCATGGTACGGGAATGTTTCTCATTCTCCGGTGTTGGGTGAGTTTATCATATACCAGGGTCATGGATCGGTTTGAATAAGAGATTATGTTGCTCTATGCCAACGAGGAAATTCCACTGAAATGGACAATGACGCCAAACACACGAGTACACAAGCAACATCTTGGTTCCAGTCAAAAGATATTGAGGTAATGGAGTGACCATCTCAGTCCCCTGACCTCAACACCACTGACATTAAAAATGCAGTTTCTGAAGCAAAACCCAAAGATTCACAGGAACTGTGTAATGAAGTTCATTCATCCTGGGCTGAAACAGCCGTCTCTACGCGCCAGACGTTGGTTAACTCGATCTGACGCAGATACGCAGCAGTTATCAGAAACGATGGATATGCATCTAATTATTAGTTCAGTCATTGAAAAGTAAAATCCAATTTCTCCATCTCTTTGTCTTTCCCTCTCTGACAGGCTCGTTCTTTCTCTGTTCCTCGCTCTCCCTCGTTCCTTTTCTCTCTTTCTGTGGTATTATTTATTAATTCTAATATATATATATATATATATATATATATATATATATATATATATATATATATATATATATAATATATATATTTTAAACATCCATTGAAATCAGTCTGGTGGCTCAAGACGTCCTCTGAGGAATTTACTGCACGTTTCTTTTACAAGTGGTAAGTTTGAGTTTTTTCCCTCAGAATCTTTCTCTTTTTTGTGACATTTTCTACTCTTTTTGACTCTTTTAATTGTTGCGTCAGTGATCATCAGTAATATATTTTTCTGTTTTGTTTACAGCCTTCATCTTACCCGCAGACAAGAAGCAAATCCCCATCCCTGTCCCTCTGTAAAATCTTTCTTGCATTGCAAATTTTCCAATAATTTAAACAGTGGATGTAATTTGTTTGTTTGTTTGTTTGTTTGTTTGTTTGTAATGTTGATTGTAATGAATTAGCAAACTTTGAACACTTTACAGATAAGAACCTTTTCCCTTTGGGACGCACTCTGCCAATCATATCTCTACAAACTTATAAGGGAGAAGGGCAAAGGATCAAAATATTTGAAAATATTTAATATATTTGTTTTTTAATTGGTATATATGCATATACATGTTGATATTATATATTATTAGTTATAACACTATTGTCCATATTACCTTCTCTATTATTACCATTATGATTATTAATACTATTTAATTACCATCAATATTATAATCACTATTACCAGCATTGTTTTCAGAATCATTATTATTGACACAATTATGGAAATACCTTTATATATAATTTATTTAATGTCTTTTCTGATGACTAAACTGTAATATCATAATTATATTTATAACCTACTAATATCTAATAATAATAATAATAGACACCATATGTTTATAAAACTACAGACTTACTATACAACACATTTATACGTATCTATTAAACACACATCTATAAACTACAGACTTACAGACCACTTTTTTTCTTACATTTTATTTATTTTTTTATCTGTTTATTTTTCCCTCTTTCTCTCTTTTTTCTTTTCCCCCAGAGTACATTGTTTAGATAAATGAATAATCGTGAGATACGGATCCGGACTGGAGGTCCCTAAGCGGTCCCTGATGCACACGGCGAGACAGTGTCCCCCTGTGGGGTTTGGGAGGGGTCTTGGAGGGGACTGTGTGGTGGGTCAGTTCTCCTGACTTGGACAGCAGGATATTGACTGCACTGACTCCCTGGTGGCCTGACTCCCCCCGCGGGGTTTGGGAGAGGTTTTTGAAGGAGATTGTCCAGTGGGATGGCGTTCCCCGGTGGGGTTTGAGGGTAACATGCAGGCCACAGGCAAGCTGGTCTCGATCCTGAAGATGCATCCGAGTGCTGGTTCCTGGCTGGTGCCCTACTGTCCTGCCATACTGTCCTACCCTACTGTCCTACCCTACTGTCCTACCCTATTGTCCTACCATACCGTCCTGCCCTACTGTCCTGCCCTACTGTCCCACCCTACTGTCCTGCCATACTGTCCTTCCCTACTGTCCTGCCCTTTTTTCCTGCCCTACTGTCCTGCCCTATTGTCCTGCCCTACTGTCCTACTCCGATTCCCCTGAATGGTGGCCTGTTCCTGCATCAACTCGGTGTGCCTCCTCCCTTTATTTATTTATTCATTATTTTTTTGTTTCCCCCCCTGTAGTTTATATTGTAAATACATACATTTTTATTTTTGCTCCCATCTCTACTCTTTATTCTACAGCTTGCCTTACATATATATTTACATATATACTGAATAGAGATGTACACGCACACAACCTCACACCTACACTTCACATAATCACATGCAATACCTGTTTTGTTTGTTTTTGGTTTATTGTTTTGTTTCTCCTGTATTTATTTATGTTGTTGAACTCAAACATTTTGTTCTAATAAAAAATAATAATAAAAAAAATAAAATTAAAATAAAAGCAGTTAGCAGGTGCTCCATGTTCTGCACTATTCCGTGTGAGACCTGGTCTTTCTGGTCAGACTTCACCACCTCCAGCTGAGACAACATGGTCTCCTCAGCCTTCAGCTTGTCACACTCCCTGTGAGCCTCACCTAGCAGGATCCACATGTCCTGCAATGTCTCTAGCTGCTTGGTCAGGTCAGACTTGTCCACCTCCAGCTGAGCAATGGTGTCCAGAGCTTTCTGGTGTTTCTCCTCAGCTTCAATCAGGAACACCTGAAAAAGTACAACAATTAAGGTTTATTGGCTTTATTTACTTCTACACACACTTTCAGACACTTTTAGAAACTGACTCATAACTCATGAGAATAGTCTATGTATTGGGATAAAGGAGAAAATGTCCTAAAAATGTGAGGAAACAAGTACACACACACACACACACACACACACACACACACAAACTACAGCATCAGTCATGGTTTCATGAGAAGGAAAGTTTACCTTAAGTAACTCCTCCTTGTCCATCAGGGTCTTCTTCATCTTCTTGTTCTCCACCTGGAGGATGCTGTCAGCCTCCTGATCTCGCTCACACTCCTTAAACACAGACATGGGGCAAAAGGGGTTTAAATTCAAGTGCTTAACGCTTAAACATAAATAAAGTCCTCATATTATTTCTAAAGGAGCTGCTTAATGTAAGACATTTCTCACGTACATTCATTAGCAGTGTTTCACACTCCCTGTGAGTCTCAGAGAGCAGGTGCCCCCGGTTCTGCACTGTCTCTAGCAGTGACTCCACCTGCTTGGTCAGGTCGGACTTCTCCTCCTCCAGCTGAGTAATGGTCTCCTCAGCCTTCTGGTGTTTCTCCTCTGCTTCCGCCTGTGAAGCCTAAAAAAGTACAACAATTAAGGCCTATTGGATTTATTTATTTCTACACACACTTTCACACACGTTTATAGTTTGGATGCAAAAAGAATTTTCCCCAAAATGTGACTGTACACACACACGCATACACACACATACACTCGCTCACACACACAAAACACAGCCATGGGGTAAAAGAGGTTAAAAACCGAGTACTTAACGATCACATCTGCAATCTGGCCAAACATCATTCTTATTATGCCATGATGATAACAATAATAATAAACCTGATAATAAATAATAAACCTCATGATAAGTTACATAACTATTATCCCTAATAGGTTCATTGCTGAGCTCGTGATAGAGATGAGATTTTAGCCTCCTATCTAATCTAATCTAATCTAATCTACTCTCGCCAGCATCACTCCTCAAACTCACTGCATCAAACTCCAGTGTACAGATATGTCCTATTCTCACTCATTCCCATCATACGGTGCTCATATAATTTTGAAAAGTACTTTTTAATCAGAGGCGTATCTCACGTACCTTGCTTTTCATGCCATCTCTGCGTGCCTCACAGAGCAGTTCCTCCAGCTCCCTCACTCTCTCCTGCAGCTGAGTATTGGACACCACTAGCTTCTGAATCTTCTCCTCAGCCTCAGTCACAGCGTTCTGAAATTCACAGAGCAAATATTGTTGGCTTTAGGAGTCTGTAGCACTCCTGAGCACTAGCATTCAGTCCGAACATCATGTTTAGTTGCAGCTCTCTGATCTGATCTATGTAAAGGGCCATACAGCCTACAGTACAATGTCTGACACATAATCCTTATATTCATCAGACTTCTGATCAAATTATAACGTACTGTTTTCTTGATAAAGACTCCAATTAACGAACATCAGGTCTGGATTACTGTGTTTAGCGTAGTGCTGGAGTACAAACTTCATTTCCTCCTCCATAACAACTCTTTAATCCAGATATTTTAAATGTTCATATGTGCATTATTCCTATTCGAGGATTGATTATTTTTTTTATAGACAATACTCTTAATTCTTTTGTAGTTTCTTCGGACTATTTGGGTATTGTAATTTCTGACCATATTTATAAACGTAGCCCACCGCCTTGGAGATTTAACTCTCTTCTTTTGGCAGACAGTGAACTCTGCGAGTTCACTTCCACTTCTATTGATGACTTTCTTTTCTTCAATCAGAATGACTCCACCTCTTATGGCCTATTGGATTTATTTATTTCTACACACACTTTCACACACTTTTATAGTTTGGATGCAAAAAGAATTTTCCCTTATGGGAGACACTTAAATCCTATATCAGAGGGCAGATTATTTCTTACTCCGCTCTCTGTAATAAAAAGCGCACTGCTAGGGTTAATGAACTCACATCTGCGATCATTAACCTCGATCAAAGATATGCATTGAACCCCTCTCCAGAACTTCTTAAACAGCGTCTCGACTTAGAGGCAGAATTTAATCTTACTTCGACTAAAGAGGCGGAACGCTTGTTGTTACGTACTCGTGGTTCTTACTATGAACATGGCGACAAGCCGAGTCGTTTACTGGCACATCAGCTACGGCGACAGGCCACTTCCTGTCTCATACCTAGTGTTAGAGCCCATAGAGCCCATGGAAATTAATGCTACTTTTAAGCTTATTCTTCGCTTTATAAATCCGAATTTCCTGCAGACGATACTAAAGTGAATGCATTTCTTCAAGACCTTTGTAACCCTGTTAGTGATTTGAATACTGCCATGCGACTGGACTCCCCACTCTCTCTCTCGAAGAAATTTTAAATTCAGTTAAAACTATGCAATCTAACAAAGCCCCTGGCCCGGGAGGGTTTCCAATTTAATTTTTTAAAACGTTTATTGGAACATTAGCTCCACTGCTGTTCTCTGTGTTCAACGAATCCTTGGAATGTGGGTCTTTGCCTCCGACTCTGACACAAGCCACGATAGCTCTTCTTCTTAAGGAGGGTAAGGATCCAACCTCCTGTGGTTCTTATAGACCGCTGTCTCTGCTTAATGCAGATGTAAAGGTGTTGGCGAAAGTAATGGCATCTTGTTTAGAGAACGTGCTCCCTTATATTATATCTGAAGAGCAGAACGGTTTTATAAAGGGACGTCAGATGTTTTTCAATACCCGTACACTCTTTAATATCATTTATTCAAAGCATTCGGCTGAGCTTCCTGAGATTGTCATTTCTTTAGATGCTGAAAAAGCATTTGACAGGGTTGGGTGGGAGTATTTGTTTGCAGTCTTGAGGAAGTTTGGATTCGGGGATAAGTTTATTTCTTGGATTTGCCTCCTTTACTCATCCCCTAAATCCAGGGTTCATACGAATGATATTTATTCAGATTATTTTGCTCTCGGACGTGGGTGTCGCCAAGGCTGTCCTTTATCCCCTCTGCTTTTTGCTGTCGCTATCGAGCCTCTGTCTATCGCATTAAGATCTTCTCCCTTTTTTAAAGGAATAGTCCGATACGGTGTAAAGTACAAATTGTCGCTATATGCTGATGATTTGTTATTGTTTGTAACCGATCCTGTTGCCTCTATGCCTGCTGTCTTGGGTGTTCTGGAGACCTTCAGTGTTATCTCTGGTTATAAATTAAATTTGGAGAAAAGCGAAAGTTTTCCCGTCAATACTGCAGCATTTTCTCTCCAACAGTCAGATCTACCGTTTCCATTCAGTCAGTCAGGGTTTAAATACCTAGGTATCAACGTGACCCGTTCTTTATCTAATCTTTCATCAGCTAACTTCACTCCCCTTATCTCAAAGGTTAAATCCAACATTCAGAGTTGGGGTAACCTCCCCCTTTCTCTAATTGGCAGGATCAGTGTTGTTAAAATGAATATATTACCGAAGTTTCTTTTCTTATTTCAGCAAATTCCTCTTTTTCTGCCAAAACCATTCTTCAATTCATTGGATAAAATAATTTGTTCTTTTATTTGGGGAGGGAAGCCTCCAAGGGTCCGTAAATCTTTATTGCAGATGTAGACTTAGTGGATGACTTGCATTACCCAATTTTCGATTCTATTACTGGGCTGCGCACATCCATAAACTCTGCTACTGGGTTAAATCTCCTGGATCTTCTTGGTGTAAATTGGAACTATCTTCTTGTAGGGAATCCTCTCTACCTGCTTTACTTTATTCTTCTCTACCTACAAAACTCTCCCTATATACTGGTGATCAAGTTGTCCTTAACACACTTAAGATTTGGTATCAATTTAGACGGCGCTTTAAATTTGTAGGTGCATCCTCTTTGGGTCCTTTAGACAACAACCACCTATTTCCTCCATCGTGTTTGGACTCCACATTTTCAGTGTGGTATGAAAAGGGCATTAAACAATAAAAAATCTGTATGCCGATGGTGTGTTTGATAGCTTTGACAGTCTGTCATCTACTTATGACCTCCCTGTGACGCATCTGTTTCGTTATTTTCAAATTCAAAATTTTGTTTAGTGGGTTGTGGGTTGTTTAGCTGATTGTACTCTTTAATTTTGTTTTTCTTTTCTACACTGTGTGTGTATGTATGTATGTATGCATATGTATGTATAACAAAAAATAAGAATGGTATTGTTGCTATGTGACAGGAAGTATGTTTTCTTTCTCAATAAAATATTTTGGAAAAAAATTAAATGTTCATATAATGGAAAACTGGATTTTTGGATTTTCCCCACAACCAAAGTTAGGAGCAGAAGAAACTTACCGTGACCTGGTCCGGAGGAACCTCTGTGGGTTGGAGCAGAGCCGGTTCCGTGGCCCAGTCACACACTGGGTCTAAATAAAATAATAAAAAGCCATCAGACATCGTCTATTATTTATGTTTTTAAGTCCAGACCACTTCTGATCCTGGTGAAGCTCTACAACACAAGTATTCCCACTTTCTCACTGGCCTCTGAAATAAATACACTTTACTGATGTTCACTATGTACATGTCTAATGTGGGCTAAGGCTAGGAACACACTGAGAGATTTTATTACACATTCATTAAGCTAAACTCCTCCATGAACCTGGACAAAGAGACAGAGTGCTTTCACCCATCACTGCATCTTCCAAGCAGCGCGAGCGTCGGCCAAAATAGGACTACAGCCTCTTAGATTATGAAGGAGTGTCTACTAAATTCATTTCTTTTAAAGGACAGAAGTAAACTGAGCACTGCATGGTTACAGCAGCACGACTAAGAAATAGTTGTACCTTCAGTTGTGACCTCGGAGTCCGATGTTGTTGTTTTTCCATCTCGTTTAACATAATAGTAAATACCGGCTGCGGTGGCTGCAGCTCCGGCCGTTTACAGCAGGGGGCGCAGAGGAGCGTCCGCAACAGTAGCGTCAAGTGCACTCAAAAACTTATTCATTTTCTCTCTTGATCAGAACTACAATAATCGCCTTAATCGCACAAAGTTCAGTGAATGTCTGAAATCTCCGCGTCCTCTGACGTCACAGAGGCAAGGCAGATCAGGGCATGTTGCATAGCAGCACCATTCCAACAATCTAGAAGTCACAAGCGTTCCAAATTTCTTTCGGCAAGAGCCTAAACCGGTCTTGTATTATTATATACAGTATATTGTATATATAAATGATATGAGGATGAATAAAGCGAATCTCTGAGCAGTTGAGGGCTGTGTTTGGCATTTTCATCCACTCAGTTTAGGAGCCTGTACACTTTAGGCATAAATCAACTGTTCTGCTTGAATGGAAATATATTTTATTGTATATAAATAATGTATTTCTGAGCTTTTGGGTTACATTTTCTTTTCATAATATTCATACACAAAGTGACTACAACCTGCGTGAAGCTAAAATGAAAAGTCTCATAACTTTATTATCATATTTATCCCACACAAACTTTACATTCACTTTAAATCGTTTATGATAGAAAATAAACTGAATTTCAGTGGCGAATGAAGTGTAGCTGGTTTAGTCTGTTATCGTGTCACAGTTGATACATTTAATATTATTTTCTCACGTTTAAAAAAAATCTATTTGATAAATTATATGATAAAGGGAATGATGTAGTGTGAAGGGAATCAGGGCTCCACGTGGGTTAAATGTGGAACAGCAGCAGGGTGATATGGACGCTCCTGCATGGGCTGGACGCGGGCACTTATAACACCAATAATGTCTACAATTTATGTGTTTAATAATCTTACATTTAACCGTGTTTTTCAAGGACTTTATTAACTATAGCTTAAAAATTACAAATAAACTGCTGGATTAAAATGAACCCAAATTGTTTGGAGATTAAACACAGAAATCTTAGACGGTACGTCGCCTTTACACGAAATTCGTCTTTACACATAACGTCTAAAGACATTTTTGTCCTTTCGGCGTGCCATACACATCCGGCGTGTTGACAGCGCGAGCTACAGCTGCTTATAAAAAGCGGAAGTGACGCAAAAGACAATCCGCATGCGTCACAAGCTTCAGGAAGTTTCATATTTAGCGGAAATGAAGTGTAACAGTGCATTTATACTGAAATCAGCTCTAAGACCAAGAAAATATGCGGAAGTAAAATCTACCTAAAGTTCAACTAATATATCAGATACACGCTTTAGAACATTTAAAACCTTTAAGGGTTCTTCAGCTGTTCCTCTGAGGGAACCATTACGTTCAATATAGAACCCTACAACAACAGTGACGCCTTTTAGTGGACTAAGAACCTTTCATTATCCAGTGAACCACTGAAGAACCTTTTTTCTGTCCCAAATACCAAGAAGCTGAATGTTAGACAGGTTCTATGTATTCAAAGAAAACGGGCTCTTTAAGGTTCATCATAGATTTAACTTTTCCTCGCATTTTAATACCGTACTCTTCTGGTGTACTTTTGTGAAGTTGTCTGAGTTTAAGAATACAAAACGAAGCAAGAAGTTCCCATTACACACACACACACACACACACACACACACACACACACACACACACACACACACATAATCATAGACATACACACATAAACACACGCACACACACACATTGTTTGTTTCTAAAAGTAGAACCCTTCTAGAAAGCTAAGAACCTTTATTGTTCTAAGAGTGTACCAAGTACCAAGAACATGAGTGATATTAAACTCCTGACAGGTTCTAGGTATTCAGAAGTAATTAATGAGTAGTAATTTGTAGTTTGTATCACACACTTACCCAGTTACTACACACTGTCTTTGAAAAAAGTCTTCTTTAAGGGTTCACTGGATGAATAACGGTTTTAGCTTCTTAATAAAAGGGTTCTAGTTTGACTGGAACCCTTTCTGACAGGGAAACAGTCCCCAAAGGAACCATGAGGGAACCCTGAAGCGTTTTCCAGAGTGTAGTGAGTTTTGTTCTGTTTATCAGACAGATTTTTATTCTGTTCTAAACAGTACAGTGAATCGTTTAGTTTGGAGCTTGGTGATCAGAACCTCAGCACACTGCAGTTAGTGAGCTGCAGAACCAAGAACCAGCTTTATATGGAGATGTAGAAAAGATTTTGGTTGATATGGTCCTGCCTGAGCTTTCAGTTTTGACTCAGTGATGTGAGGTGTTGTTTGAAAGAGGAATATTTATTAATATATTGAGTTCAATCTATTTTGGTCCTTTATAACTCTCACATGACTGCACTTGCACTGAAAGACATGGAACCCTGCTGTCCTGCTGAGAACTCGGATGATCTGCTGTTGACATGTGAGGAGGACAGAGTTCACTGCACAGACACACACGCACACACACACACATAAACATACACACAAACGCACACACACACATAAACATAAACACACACAAACACACGCACACATAAACATACACACACACATACATAAACATACACACAAACACACACACACATAAGCATACACACACACAAACACACACACACATAAACATACACACACACACTTACATAAACATACACACAAACACACACATAACATAAACACACACACAAGCACACACATAAACATACCCACAAATATACACAAACATACACACACACACATAAACATACACACAAACAAACATACACACACACACAAACACACACACACATACACGCACATAAACATACACACACACAAACATACACACATATAAACATGCACAAACACACACATACAAACATACAACATAAACACAAACACACACACACACAGGAGTTCGTCCGTCGATTTCAACGAAGACCGAAGTTTCCATTTCTGCCTCCATTATGGAGAGCACAAACTGGAACTCGACTTGTGCATGAATTGGATTAAAGTGAGGAAGACTTCATTTCCCAGTGACCGCCATGATCCAGCATGATCAAGGTGACCAGGCGCAGTGATTCACACACCCACTCATACACTTTGGACATGCCAATCAGCCTACCATGCATGTCTTTGAACTGGGGGAGGAAACTTGAGTACCCCCCCCCCCCACAGCACAGGGAGAACATGCAAACTCCGCACACACAGGGCCACGGTGGGAATCAAACCCCCGGCCCTGGAGGTGTGAGGCAAACGTGCTAACCACTAAGCCACTGTGCGCGCGCGCACACACACACACACACACACACACACACACACACACACACACACACACAAATATATGTTAGGGTTAGGGTTAGAATTAGGGTTAGGATTAGGGAGTTAGGGTTGGGGGTTAGGATTAGGGAGTTAGTGGGGTTAGGTTTAGGGAGTTAGGGTTGGGGTTATATTTAGGGTTAGGATTAGGGAGTTAGGGTTGGGGTTAGGTTTAGGGTTAGGGGTTAGGATTAAGTTACGGTGTGGAACAACTCCACTGTTGTTATGTACAGTAAACATATTCGGTTTAACCCCGCCCACTCAAACTGCGTCACAGAGCGCATCATCCACCCAATCAGCGCCCAGTTTCTGTCCGTCACGTCAACACGCCACGCCTTTTTACTAAAGAAAGCAACAAACAGCTCGCGACGGGAAACAGACAGGCTCAGCGCGGCGGAGAGAGAAGGACATATCGCGCAGATTTCTTCATTTCATTAAAAAACACGACATCTTTCTTCAGTATTGACGTGTTGTTTATTAAAGGTAAATACAAGCTGGCTATTTTTTTCCTTTATGGTTTTATTAGTTAAAATATATATGTATAGACTTTTGATATATTCCTATTAGCCGACCTAGCTTTACCGTTAGCTACACTACTTTTAGTCATGTTCTCATTTTAAACAGTCAACTCGCCTAAAATAATGAAAAATGTGAAGTTGAGTATATTAAAGCGATTTCCAGGGGGAAAATGTGGCTAAGTTAAAATTAGCCACGGCTAGTTCCTCATTCGGTTAACCAAATATGGTCAAGCTAACATTAACGCTAGCTGGTTGTTTATTCAGCTTGATTTTTCTTTTAGTGCGAAAAAAACAAAGTAATATTCAATTTAACTGCTTGTAAAAGTATAATAGTTTTAGTATTTAAGCCTTTTATCCGTTTCAGGCGTTAATTAGGTATAACTTTACCTCAGGAATAATCATAGCTAACCCTGCTAGCCGCAGTCATTATAAAGGAACATGGTCTCGCGCAGGCCCTAACGGACGGTTAGCGGCTTCTGCAGCTTGTTGTAAGATAATTTAACAGTATCTAAACTCGGAATATACGTGTTTTATTATTAATATGTGTAATTAATGGTGCAGTAAGTGCTTTGTTTAAACAGCTGAGTGTTAGCAGGTTTAGCCTGGAGTCTCGTTTCTAGGCTTTCCTGTAGTAAAATTTTCTCCACACCAATCCGTCTGGCATAAATATTAATAACCTGTTGTTAAAAATGACACTAAAATCAATAAATTGTGTTGTATATTTATTCTTGTTTATAAGTTTGTGAACGAGACTGGAACATTTTCCAAAAAAGGGGGAAAAAACAGGAAGAGAGTCTGGAACAAAGAAAAGACAAAAGCAGACTCGCAGCTCGGCGGATTTACCCGCAATAAAGATCAAATTATTGTGTTATTAGTTAAACATGGAGATATTCTTTACTTACACACACACAACTACTGAAATGATGGTGTTTAATTCGTATTTCTTGTTATTTTGGGAATAACGGTGTGTTGTACAGAGCATTGTTAGCGCTGTGATTAGCATGACTCAGTGGATTTAAAGAGGGTCCGGCCTGCTGTGAGTGGGTTGCCAGGTTGAGAAACTCCCCATCATTCCCGTTCTTTCTGTGTGTGTGGTTATAATCTGTGTGCTGTGGGAACCTCGTGTTTGTGATGTATTTAGGATATCATTTAGTTACAGATTCTGATTGTCTGTAGTTGAAAAGGAGAATAGACTCAAAACAGACCCAATCTGGCAACCCGGGTTTAGAGCTGACCTGCACGTCGTGTACATTGAACATTAAATACATATTTTATAGAAAAAAAATCTAGATTAATAACAGGCATGTACTGTTTAAGATAATTGCATGATAGTTATTTACGTAAACATTAAAGTCTTCATGTATGGTGCTGTGTATCATAGATATTCACTCATTAATGAAATAAAATGCATTTAAAGTCCTTTATTGAGAATTGAGACACTTTATGTCTGACAAGTACAGCATATTTCTCATAATGTTTATGATAAAGTACTCATTAAGACATTATATTTTGAGTATGCACCACAGGTGAGTGTTCACCTGTTATAAATAAATCTGCACTAAACCTTTATGTAGTGTGTTGAATTAATCATTAAATTATCTAAATCTGTTTAGATAAAGCCTTTGTGTTAATGTTTGTGTGTCCGTAGTAGAACCACTCCAGGCTTCTGTTTGTGTGCAGTCAGATTCATGAACTTTAACACATCGGTAGTATCTGCCTTTTTGATCTTTATCCAAATAAACAGCAGGGCTCTGTTAACCGAAGGAGGAGGTGCGCTTGCTCTCTCGCTCTCACACACACACACACAGACTGATGTAACCAAGTCACGATGAGGCATCAGCCTGGATATAAATAGCTCCAGTCAGGACACACGCTGGTGTTTAGAGGAGGAGGAAGTGTGTGTAAGATAGAGCTCAGTTAGTCACGGTGCATCCTTGTGACAGGTGAAATCTGAGCCCCTCATGCCAGTGTTTTATGGTTTGCACATGATTGAGGTTTGTTAGGGGGAAACCCTGCACTGCCTTCTGATTGTGTGTAAATGTGGTGGAGTTAAAATAACTTCACTTCCTGTTTAATAATAATTTTCTCCATCACACCATACATAGTCTCTCTGAACACATACAATTAATATTTATTTTGCCTAAATGTTTTTTTGTAGATAGAAAAGGGAACAGTGACCTGGAAACATCTCTACACCTTTACCTTAATTTGGAATGCCAAAGGTTGTTGAATATGCATGAGTATTCAAATTAGAACCCCCCCCCCCCCAATGTCTAGATTATTATTTCCACACTGAGATAGAACCGTACTAGACCCGGTTCCTGTTTTTGAATGAGTTGTGTAAATGTGTGTGTGTGTGTGTGTTATGCTCTGGTCTGATTGATTGGCTCAGTTGTGCAGAATGTTCCAGACTGTCTGGCCAAATGTTCTCATGTCTTTGTCATATACACTCTGTCCTGCCAATAGGAGATGCTGAGACCGGTTCTGACCTGTTCTTCTCAAGTATCTGATGATGGGTTGTCATTACAGGGTCTGTGTTCCTGAACACCTCCATGGAGTTAAATGTTGCCTGAGTGTTTTAGGTCATTAAGGAGGACATGTGATGGATTGATGGGTTGATCTTTATTGATCCTGAGGGAACTGTTGAGTGAGCTGCTTTGTACTGTTACACACGTATGTGTGTGTGTGTGTGTGTGTGTGTGTGTGTGTGTGTGTGTGTGGGTTTGGTGCCAGGCTTGTTGTGAAACACCTCATGATGATGTATTTCAGCCTGACCCTCTCAGGCTCAGAACATCGTGTCTCCTGTACTTACACGTTTCCAGGTCGTGTGAGTTCCAGTAAAGAGCTGAACAGTCTCTCTCCTTTATTACAGAGAGAGTACAGAATCTTTTGTTTACTCTCTTCTTTCTTTCAGGCAGCTTCAGCTTCTTTCAGATTCCTTCTTTCCTTTCTTTTGTAGGATATTTATTCCTCATGTTCTCGGTGTGTTGTGCATCAGCTTTAAAAGTTCTATAAATAGATTTTGGTGGAAAAAATAAAAGGTTTAAGTCGTTACACTGAACGCTCCAGTGCTCAGTTTTAACCCGTGTGTGTGTGTGTGTGTGTGTGTGTGTGTGTGTGTGTGTGTGTGTGTGTGTGTGTGTGTGTGTTCTCAGACTGAGCGATGGCCCAGGAGACCAACCAGAGCCCCGTGCCCATGCTCTGCACCACTGGCTGTGGGTTCTACGGGAACCCCAGGACTAATGGCATGTGTTCGGTGTGTTATAAGGAGCATATCTCCAGACAGAATAGTGGAGGTGTGAGTCCTCTCAGTAACATGGGTGAGCAGAGCTTTTCTTAACCTTCTCCCTGTGTCCTTTCATTCATTCATTTGACGGAGAAACTCCCGGATGTGTAACTGTGTGATGTGCTTCGTCTATCACTCACTCACTCCTTCCTTCCTCCCTCAGGTATTTATTCCATGATGATCGATACTGTGATTTAACTGACGTTGATTTTGTTGCTTTTCAGGTTCTAGCAGTGTAACCAGTAGTCCCACCTCCGAGGCGTCTGCGATCCAGATCATTGAGGCCAGTTTAAACAATTCCGCAAGTGAAGCAGAGTCGCCCATCGGGGCCGCCGCAGCACTTCCTGTAACGCAGCAGATGACCGAGATGAGCATTTCCTGCGAAGAGGAGGTGGCAGCGCCTAAAGTAGAAATTCCCGAACCTGGTTAGTGATCAAGATGAATTGATAGAAATGTTTTTAAAGGGATAGTTTCTTCAAAAGAAGTTGACTAGTACCTTTTAGTTCATGTTAGGGGTGTAACGATACACCGCCACGCAGTACGATAAAATTAGACTATGTGCAGCATGGGGTAAGTGCGATTCACATCATGTACATTACGTGTCTAATGCAGCTGCACTGTTTGTACACCTGCAGCCCTAATCTGAGTCCTAACTATCTAACGGATCACAGCCGACACAAGATATATACGTCATACCGTTACACAGCCAGTTTATAAAGAGCTGTTTAGTAGCTTTCAAACACCACCAGCCCCGCGCTGCCATCTACAGAACCCGGCCAGGGAACCCTGGTGCTGAAGCTTTATTTGCGGCACTGCTACAGAACACGTTACGCTTCAATCCATGGCTTTTCCCAGATCAGAGACTTGATTCAATCAAAATCTTTGTTCGCTCTCTTTTGGGGAAAATGTATTCATTTGGTTGTTTTTTTTTTTTTTAGATACAGGGAGCCTATAGTATATTTTAAAATATTAGACCTTTTAGATGATAAAAATGCACTTTGTTTTGCATTGTTTACTAAGTAGAAATAATAAGAATCTAATTGAGTTGTGAAGCCGAAAAGTGTTGTGTATCGAGTCATGACCAGTGTGGTGTTGCACCCCTAGTTCACAATATTAATTACTAGTTGTTTTTCTGAGGAAAAGTAAACAAGCTTTTCCATAAGTGTTTAACTCTTTCTTGCAGTGCACTGACGTTCCGTTCCGTCGGCAGAACGGAAATCGACTTTTCAATCAGTATATACAAATCAATTATTTTATCATTGTGAGTCTGTTATGAGGTTAGTCAGGACAGTGTTCGGTTTCTGTGTGTAAAGTATCATGACCATGTAGGTGCTGGTGAGCAGGGAGATGGGAAAGGGGAGGGGTGTGTGCCCTGTGCTATCTACCTTGGCTGCATTGATCAAACCGTGGTATTTGATCAATGGTAATTTTAATGGGTAATTTAATAATATTTTATTATTAGGGTATTTAATAATTTATTTGACTGACACTCACATGGACCAATTGTAGAAACTTTTAGCTTTCAAACAAGACCTCATGTCAAGATTAACAATACAGAGAGAGAACAGTGTGTAAACTCCTCCCCTCCACACACACACACACACACACACACACACACACCTGTTGGTCTGGCGCTGTCTATATGCTGTCAGTCAGCGGGTACGGGCCAATCAGCTTGCAGCAGCAGACGGTGTCGGTTGTGCAAGAAACGGCTGTTCATGCCTAGTTTTCGCACAGTGCGCAGGTGATTAGCGTCTTATAGCGATGGTGTGTTCCTGAAAAGAACACAGAGGTCCTTGTCAGAGGTTTTGAAAGTTATTTAGGAGTGACTCTGGGGAGGGAGAGGAATTTGAGGGTTTTTAGGAGGAAGTGTGGATTCAGCTGAGGAGCATTCCGGCGAGGACTAGACCTGGCCCTTCAAATGTACGTAAGCTATGCTGCTTTCTATTTTCACTTTTTGCTTGTGCGAGTGTGGAAATGTGTTTTTGCAGGTAGAATGAAAATCTTTTACGTCTTGCACTTCATGTAGTAATAAATGTGCCAAGATGTGCTCTTCAATATCTAAATATATAAATATTATAGAATTGTCTAAAAATATAATAGCCAATTTAGCATTTACTAATGGTGAACTTAAATTTTATTTTTTGGTACTTGCTGTACTTCATATTTGTGATTGTTTATTGTTGCAGAGAAGAAGAGAATGCTCCTGATCCTCCTCACACAACATTCACATGGAGCTTTCCACTGTAAGACTAACCCCACCATCTACCCCAGTGCTCCTCTCCCTGCAACACAACATTAACGGGAGGATGATGTGCTTGCTGCCCGCCCACACTGCAGTCAAGACTCTATGCAGAGTACAAGCAGAAGAAGGGCACATGGACAACATGGAGGGCTGCAATTACCCTGAAGATGTGTAAATTCCTGCACTGTGTCATTTACTCTGGTCTAATAAAGCCATCAAGAGTGTGAGAACAGTGGAGAAAGGAAAAGCTCCATAATTCCCAACCTCTGTCGTGGCATTCTACAAATTTGAGGCAATATTCTGGAAGACAATTTTGGGAGTGATGAAGCCAGATGTTCCGTGTGTCTGAGTCTGTGTAGGCTGCAGCTGTCAGTGACATGTCACAGCTGGCGGAGGAGAGGCCGTGCTTTCCAGTGACCATCATGGACACCTCAACCTCTCAAGAGAGAGAGAGCCTCAGCTGGGAGGAAACACCGTATACTCAGTCTTGCTGTACTTCTTCCTCTGAAGACAATTTACAGATGCAGGTCACGTGATGTGACGTGTTCCTGTGTACTACAACGCACCGTCTTTGAGCTTCACCACTCAGAGAAACATTGATGCGAACTAGACTCGGACTCTTGATTTTTATTTATTTATTTCAATTCAAGTTGTTTGCACTTCCCCGTGACCCAGTAGGATAAGTGGTATAGAAGATGGATGGATTGTTTGCACTTTTGTTCATGTTTTGCGTTTTACTAGTTTATATTTTGCACTTTCAAATGTGTTGTAAATAGCGATTTTGCCTCCTAAAATCCAACCCCCACATCCATGTGGTAGGAGGTGGAAACAGCACCTTCTTCATGCCTGTATTACGTATGTGACCGTGCTAACAGGGCTCTTTTCAATAAAGGCTATATGAGATGAGTAAGTTTCCAACTTCTTATTTTTGAAATTGCACACTGTGTAAATGAGTTGATTTTATGCTATTTGGGGACATTTGTTGGTGTGTGGTGGCATTATTAATGGTTTTGGCTATTTCTAGATATTGTGTTATTAGAGGTTTTGTGTCATTTGGGAGGTTTTTCCCTTCTGTTCGGACAACCATACACAGAATTTTACTGGTTGAGGATAACGCCTACAAATTTGGGATGCTTATGGACAAACACTTGCATCTCAGAGAGCAGAAACGGGGATTGATCAGCACACGTGTGTGGGGGGGGTGGTAAAGTTGTTGTTGGTTTTTTTTTGTTGTTGTTTGTTTTGTTTTTTTGTTCTCTGAAATTATTGCCCTAGTAGGCTAGGTAAAAAAAAATTATGCTTATGAAAAATTGGAACTTCTTAAAGCTCAAAACGGGTGCAAATCCCATTTTCAGTTAAGTATGGGTGGGTTCTGGTGAAATTAGGGTCCTGTACACACTCTCTAACACACCTCTTATTTATTGTGTTAGAGTTGTGTTTCACTTTTGTATTAATGGCTGAGAAACAGTCCTGGGTTTAACCTTTTTTTGTTTAAAATGGATTTATTATTTTGTAACAATAGCATGTCCGTGCTGTTCTCTGGGATTGTGCAGGAAAACCCTGTTTTGATGATCGAGTAATTTGTGTGTGTTCCGTTTCCTCAGTTGTGACTCAGCCCACGGCCTCCTCTTCCTCGTCGGTGAACGCGGCGGTCGGTGCCGAGACCAAAACCCCTGACGCCTCCAAACCCAAGAAAAACCGATGCTTCATGTGCCGCAAGAAGGTCGGCCTTACAGGTGAGATGCGCCTCCCTGAATCCTTAACAGTGTTGCAGGTGTTGTAAAGATGTGGCGGTAATTAACCTTCCTGTTGTTGTGCTTAGGGTTTGACTGTCGCTGTGGAAACCTCTTCTGTGGACTTCACCGTTACTCAGACAAGCACAACTGCCCGTACGATTACAAAGCCGAGGCCGCCGCCAAGATCCGCAAAGAGAACCCCGTGGTGGTGGCTGACAAGATCCAGAGAATATAGATCACCTGCTCTTCTCTTTGGCTTTGACCTTTTGACCCTCATTTCCGGGAGAGATAATGTGTAAAATACAAAACAAAGGACTCGCGCTTGACCTGCGATCTAAAGGACTATTTTTATTTTTAATGACTTTGATCTTGTTTTTCAGCCGACGCATGAGTGGAGTGGTTTTTGTTTTTGTCTTGGGTGTATGATGGAGTGGAGGTAAAAAAAAAAAAAAAAAAAGGCAGGGGAAAGTGGGTGGGGTTTAGGTCACATCTCCTCCTGTGAGGTTGGTGTGGTTTTGGGGGAGGGGGTATTGCGTCTTTGTTATGGTCGGAGGGTTGTGATTGTGTGTGTGTCTGGTGTCTCGGTGTGGAGGAAGGACACATGGCCTGAGGGACTTCACACGACTGTTATGGTTCTGACCCGAATGCCGTCAGGGTGGCAGTGCATGGCTGGCTCATGTAGCACAAAGAAAACACCATGGACACTCTCTCCTTCTTTCCCTCACGGCATGACTCCCGAAAGTCTAGCGTTAGCCTTCACGGCGTTAGCGGTGGTTTATTCGCCCGGGCCTCGGACCGGCCCTCGGACCGGCCCACATCACACTTCCCACCCCCCGTTTTGTTTTGGAGTGATTTTATTTTTCCTTCTGTTCACGAGTGACACATCTATAAAAATATTTTTAAAAAGCTCATTTAGAGAAGCACAGCCGGATTTAAATTCTGAGCCTCAGCTGGGCCTTGGTCTTTTAGTCAGAGGTGGGGTTAAAGCGTGACCTGCATGGCTAGTGAAATAACTACTAAAGTGTGTTAGGTTTTTAACAGATACATGCTCCTAGGTCTTGTTTTTTAATTAATATTCCACATCTGTACTGAATGTTGCTTTTTGTTTGATTTATATTGTGTGTGTGTGTGTGTGTGTGTGTGTGAGTGAGTGAGTGAACTCTCGGTCTGTTGTTTCAGTTCTCCGGTTTGTACGAGCGAACCCCTTATATTTATTACTTGTATTGCGCATCTAACCTTGTTACCCAACATCACAAAACTATCATGTAAATAAAATGATGTACAGAGATCTAATAACATCTTTCTGTGATGTTTTACAACCTGATTTTAGTAAAAATCTACTTTACTGCAGCGTTCAGCACCGAATCCGAGAAATAAAGCAGATGTACAGATACTGGTCTAGTGTTGATCACCGACACGCCTCCAGTGCATACATAGTCCAACACATTTAAATATTCTAATCCAATGGAAGCTTTTTACCAGGATCATTTCTACTATATTATTAGGCCACAGCCCCTGCCTACAGGGTGACACTACACAGTGTGCGGAGGAAGAAACAGATTGATAAAGAATATTATGACACGTTCTGTTCATTTCACCTGGAACTTCAACTATTAACTTTATTCTTTAACAATTTCTCAAAAATATATAAAATGTACAAATGAACAACGTAATATAAATAGGAGTCAGTGAGGATCTTACAGAGAAACAGGCACTGTGGGATGGATGTGTCACTTGTGCTGTGTGTGAAAAGAGACGGATGGTGTTACTGGTTGCTCCTCCGTCTAACATGTTTGAGGAAGGCCTTCTCGTTCCATTTATGAGCTGGAAGCATGTGGGGGCCGTTGTGGACGCAAAGAACCGTCATCTCATCTGCATATTTCAAATTCTGAAGAAGCTACAAACACACACACACCACTTTCATTATATACTTTATACTGTTCTCAATCACTGTACAGGTGTTTAGTCATGCACATACACACCTAAACACATGACTATATCCATTTATACCTACAGTCTAATACTGGACCTGTGTACTGTATGAATTTAAGAAAGCTTTAGCCCAGGTGTGTGCATCTGGATACACAGACAGACCTCCTAGCAGTAGAACTGAATAATAAAACATTTTCATGTTACTGTTACTGCATCTTAAACTAATATAAACTCTGATCCAGCTGTAAACGGAACATTTAGGGTTCTGTG
The DNA here is from genome assembly GCF_023375685.1 of Ictalurus furcatus. Classification (NCBI taxonomy): domain Eukaryota; kingdom Metazoa; phylum Chordata; class Actinopteri; order Siluriformes; family Ictaluridae; genus Ictalurus; species Ictalurus furcatus. The sequence continues at coordinate 29,220,437 of NC_071270.1, forward strand.
GTTGTTGCTTTAGAGAGCTACAGACGAAATGGTGTAGTATACTACTACACAGCTGGGGAAAAGTAGTACAGCAGAGGGGTCGTCTCCGAATTCTCTGTAGGAGAGAAATACCCGGATGATGTACTGCTTCCAGCGAGAGTGCAGCGTGAAACTGATGGACATAACACGAGTCAAAAATCCCACAATGCAACAGGACTGGTGCAGACAAGCTCAGAAAAAAAAACGGGTGGAAGATGGTGGCAGCTCTTTTTAAGTATTAAACCTTAAGTTAAACCGGACTTGTTTAACAATACCTGAATAAAGGTTTAAACAAGAAAATAGTTTGTGTTTAAAACCTTTTTCTGTGATCTCCATCATGCCTTAAAGCGGCCCCCGCGTTTACCTCACGCATGTTTACAGTGGATTTTATTTACAGTATACCTACACATCTGCATACATATACACATCCTCTTTCTGAATCAAAGCCCTTTAATCTTGAATACCAGTGTCAAATAACATCAGACTTCAGGAGGAGGAGGAGTACCGGACTAGCGCCAGAAAATATTTAAGAAAATACAACTGACTACACATGCGCGAATGTACGGTACCATATAGATATGAATAATTAATTAAAGCAATGGAGATAAGTTTGTTTCTATAAAGAAAAGGTGAATGCCCCGCCTAGTGATAATTTTACTGCTTCAGAAAAGTACATAAAGACATGTTTGTGTGTGTAATTCAGACTTTCTGCAGACTGTCTCACTTTATTGTTTCAATAAATTTGATTACTTTTTGACATCCACAAACACTCCGTCTCTGAAGTTTTTAGATAGGCTGGAAAGATTGTTCGCCACGACACGACTCAAACATCTGCCCTCATCTGTATGTAAAGCTCCAGCCGTGTAGAATTACTGTACCTTTGGTGTGATGAAGAAATACTGCGAGGTTTTGCCACTGCACGCAGTTTTCACTACGATGTCAAACACTCTCCTCTCATTGGCCGGGTCCATCCCCTGTTCACATGGAGAGAAAACACAGTATTAATGTCTCCTGTTTACACTCAATATAAATATAAATATATGCATATATATAATGTATGGAAAGATGAAAAGTGCAGACATTTGGTGCTGAAATTCTTTTAGAAAACGTCCCAAACACCAGAACACACACAATCTGTGCTGATGAGACTCGTAGATATCTGAACTAGTGTTCAGTTCGGCGTTGCTGCATTAACACTGATATAAGCTGAAACTAGGTTTAACACCGAGTTCGTTTAGTAATTCAGGACTACAAAAAAGCTTTTAAACTTGCATTTGGCGAACAACTGATTAGAGTGAACTCGATCACACACACACACACACAGTCCAACACTAGCGACACACATGATAACAATTTTTTCACATGAATCAGATCTGCAGATAAAAATGATAAATGATGCAGCGTGAAGTCGCTCCAGTTGCATTTACTGACAGACCTCACCACAAAGCAGCTTTACAGAAATTTGGAAATAAATCCCTAATAAAGGGGCATTTTCATTGTACACTGTATCAGGAGTGTGTGTGTGTGAGAGGAAAGACCTGGTTGATCTCGTCAACGACTCTGAAGGGGCAGCGGTTGAGCTCCTGCAGGGCCATGAGGTACAGCATGGTGGAGACGCTGCGCTCACCGCCGCTCTGATGGTGAGGAGTGAGCTCGTGTAGCTGAGTGCTGCTGCGGAACTTCACCCGGATACGGATCCCGTATTTATCATACTCCTCCTGTAACACACACACACACACACACACACACACACACGATTTACTTTTAACAATTAGTAATTTCGTTTTAAAATTAAAGCTTCAATAAATGACACTAAATGCAGACAGTTTGTGTTTATGTAGAAACAGAACAGTCTTGATATTGTTGTGCAGTCACTCTCCTCCTCTGTCGTGAGAGTGTGTGTGTGTGTGTGTGTGTGTATAACTGACCTCATTCTCAGAGTGCAGGTCGACTTCTCCAGCACAGTTCATAGAGCGAAAGAAATCACTGAACTTCTCATTAATCTGATCCACCAACTGCTTTAGGGGAATCAGCCAGCGCTCCTTCACCTGGTACACACATACACACAGTTAATGAAGAGCATTTTACACATGTCTAGCACGTTTATGAGGTGTTGAAGATGAGAGCCATGCCTCAGAGATGTTCTGTCTGTAGGTGTTTAGAGCTTTGGTCTTCTCCTCCAGCTCCTTCTCCATCTCCTTTATCTCCTTCTCTCTCTGGTTATATTCCTCCACCACCTGGTAACATCACAACAAACATACAGAGGATTACGACTGAATCACCATCACCGGTATTTCACTATCACACACAAAGAAGAAAGGGAAAAAGCCATGTCTGACAGGAAAAAGCTGTCAGCAGCACTCACTATCCTGGTGTGGATATAGAGGTGTAGGATATAGAGGTGTGTATCAGGACTATAAAAAGTCTCAGGACAGGATCTGGGGTTTTTCCTCTGAGGTGGGCGGGCGGTGTGAAGCTCACACAGAGAAAGAGAGAGAGAGAATATTTCCCGTATTCTCTATGACACTAACTTTTTACACTGGCTGCTGCTCTCACTTAGTTTTATTCATGTGTTTTCACACTGGTTTAATAAAACTAAAAACATTTCCCGTATTAGATCCATCAAACTAAGACACATGCACTGCCAGCAACAGGAGGAAAGCTAAACTGCAGTGGAAAGACGACACTTCATACTCCACTTTAATGACACGTTTTTTTTCTGTTGTACGCTGAAAAAAAAAATAACGATTACATATAAAAATAAATCGATTAAATTCAAATACATCAACTACACTTACAGTTAGGCTAAGGTTAAGTAAACCGAAGTTAAAATTTGGTGTGATATGCAAATATCCAGGAAAAATCCTCTCTGAAACACAACGTGGTGAAGGCGGCAAAAACATTTTCAGGTAAGCGTTTCACTCTCTCGTTAACATCAAATAACACTCATTTATTGCATTAGTGGTCAAAGGGGTGCTTTTTAAACTGAATTTTTAAATTGCTACAAATGTTATTCATGAAATTGTGTTTTATTTTGTGCTAAGTGTGTTTATTTTAAGATATTGAAAGTTCGGGAGCAGTGCAGTACGCAGAGCGGTTTCATTCGATACCTAGGTTCAGCTCAATAATTAATTGTGTTAAATGTACATAAGCTACATAAAAAGCTTAAACATTAGTTCGAATCAACTTGTAATTACTTGGTAGATTCTACTGGTGTTAAGTAACGAATGCTGAGTGAACTCATTTATGTACACAAAGGTTTTCTTGTTAATTTTACTTGTTAATTATTTCAAGTTGAATGTATTTAAAGTATGATGTAAAAATGGTGCATAAATATTTATTTTAAGTAAACCCAATACATTATTTTTTCAGTAGCAGTGGGTTCGTTAACTCATAGATAGTCAGATATGAAAACTAGGCACCTGTATGTACACACTCGGCATATAAAAATAACAATGTAAATGTATGGTGATAGAAATGTGTTGTATTAACAGAAAACTGTAATGAGCTCAGGCGTGTGAATCATGCGTGTGTGTCGTACTCTTTCACTGAGGTCAGCGAACCCTTCTGCTCTGGCCTTCTCTTCATCCAACATGGCGTCGATCTCATCCAGAGTGTTGGGCAGCTCACTAAACGCCTGAGGGACAAGTGGAGCAGAGAAACGAGTGAATGAAAGTCATTATCCCGTCGTATATCGTATTATATCGTATCATGGCTGACCCTGCGCTCTGACCCCAGCTTCCTGACAGGCTGGGGTACGCGAAGAAAACAATTTCACTGTGCTCTACTGTATATGTGACCAATAAAGACTCATTATCATCATTAAAATCAGACATCCACTGCGTCTCTTCAGCACGAACACACTAATGTACTAGACCCATGAGGCGATGAGAAGGTGACGTCTCCCAGTTTAGTATTATACACGTCTAATCAGAGTCTAATTAAAACACAACCTTTATCTCAGGATAATCAATGGTACAGAATGTTTAAAAAAAAAACAAAAAAAACACAACAGACATCATGTGACAGTGTGTGTGTGTGTTCTAACCGTGTGCAATATCTCTGGTACTACAGTCTCTCCTGGTTTCATGTTACAGATCTCGCTGGCTCTCCTCATCAGTCTCTTACACGTCTCCAACAGACTCGCCTTCCTCTGGTCCAGCTCAGTAAACGCTTGCTGTAACACACACACACACACACACACACACACACACACACACACACACAAGTGTGACTAAAACCAACACAAAATATTGGATTTAATGCATTTCATGGGTTGAGCAGTTGCATAAAATTGCATTCTTTTATTTCATTAAATTGTGTTTTTAATCTAAAATAAATACAGTAAAGACTTTATAGTTGTTGTTTTTAAACTCTTTATGATTGGTACTTGTAAGAAAAATGTTTTGGACCCCTTGTTCTCAAACAAAAAATATCATCATCAATCATCAAGTCAAAGCTCGGGACATTTCCAGGAGAAATTTTTCCAGACTACAGTTCAGATCTTCTGATGATGTTCCACACCTGACTGGACAGAAGCATAAATGAGACACATTATGTACAATCTATGTGACCTCTGACCTCTGCCCTCCTTAGCTCAGCTGACCCCTCCCTGCAGTCAGACTCCAGTTTGGTCTTCTCAGCACTGAGCCCCGCAGTGTCCAGGGCCAAGTACACCTTCTCCATGCTCAGCCTGGCTCTGTGCTACTCACATGCACACACACACACACACACACACACACACACACACACACACACATACAGAGTGTAAATGTATTAAACACCTCAGAGTTTAGAAGTGAACTATGGTACCTGAAGCTCACACTCACCTTCATGGAGTGCAGGAACTCCTCCACTATGGCCACCTTCTGCTCATTTACATGAGAGATCCTGGTGTTTGCTTCATCTTCTGTTCTCTGAAGGTCAATTCCAACCTGCTGCATCTGCCTCAGACTGGGAGACACGAGAGGGGGAGAGAAGAGCACGAGAGCGAGGGGGGGGGCAGAGTGAGAGAGACACACGAGAGCGAGAGAGAGACACAAGAGGGAGACCAGAGCGAGAGAGAGAGAGAGACACACACAAGGGAGACCAGAGAGAGACATGAGAGGGAGACCAGAGAGAGAGAAGGAGATTATGTACACTGTAAAAGAGCATCACCTTATTTCTTTGGCACCATATTATTCAGTGTCATTGCAGTGCATGTGTGAGTTTGTGCAGTGTGTGTGTGTACGTGTACATGTGTGTGTGTACGTTACCTCTCCTGCTTGGTGCTGATCTTCTGCTCCAGTTGTCTCTTTTTGCCCTTCAGCTCTGACAGGCGCTTCTTCTCAGCCCGGAGGTCGTTGTCACGGCGATCCAGTCTGACCTGCTGCTCCTGATTAGCGCTCATGCGGGCGTCGACATTGTGGACCTGCTGCTGAGCTGCCTGGAGAGGTCAAAGGTTACCGTAAAGGTTAAAAAAAAGAAAGAAAAAAAAAAGATGAGTTCAGTTCAATGTAAATTAAATCAGGAGCTCTGACTGTTCTCGACAGAAAGTGGGCGTGTCCAAGGGGAGAAGTAACTCCTCAGCTCCTGTTTACTGCCCCGGTCTGATTTCCACTGTTCTCGTTATCTTCTTAATATGGCAGACATCAGACACCAGTCTGATCTAAACTCAGTCTGAACCATTTCTTACTGCTTCCTATTTCCTGTATGGGGTTTAAATCTCGTGTAGAGTTTTGATTTAAATACAGAAACCTGCACCTGTGAGTAAATACCCAGATTACTACACATCTCTGTGGGGAGATTAATACTTGGGCATTTCTTCACTTGGGCGGTTCTTCATGATGATTAGGATCTGCTGTACGACAGGGCTGTACGCTGGTGCTCTTTTTAAGGACCTTTAGGTCACCATTAGATCCGGGAGCCTCATGGACATGGGCTACACACATCTGAATCTGAATGCGCTGCCCAGAAAACCATCTCAAACTCCTGATTAGCACAAGAGTGAATACGGAGAACGTTCCTATAGCACACGATCATGAAGTATCTTACACTGAGCTGATCTTGTAGATGTCGTCTCTCGTCGGTGTCGATGGTCATGCTGAGGAACTGAGAGGGCCGCAGGGCAGAGTTACTGGAGATGGTCTTGTTGGAGTAAGTGGACTTCTTCACCGTGTACTTCTCCTCTGCAGTGTAGATCATTCTCAGCTGAGACTCTCTTATCACCTGATAGAGACAAGAACACATATCAGAAGATAGATTTAAACCTTACCATGAGTTACAACCATGAAAGCTGAGAGTCGGTGTGATTTAATTTAATTTTCCAGAGCCTCGCTTCGGTACTACATTACCCAGAATGAAAAAGTGAAACCCAGCAGTCAGAGGTACTGCTACATAACTATAACGTTAGCTTTATAAACATGGAACAGAACTCTGATATCAGGCAGAAATTCTCTCAGATTCTAATAATACTCTAAGATAAGTCAAAATACACAACAACCATGAAACAGTGGAGGGAATGTGATTCAGTGACATCATTCACAATGCATTATGGGAAGTGTAGTTCTTTGCCTTGTAAAAGACAAAAAATCCAGGGTGTGTCTTAATCAGCTCCCTAGTTCAGTAGTCAGGGCGCTGATCAGTAAGTCAGCCATTTTAAGTTCTGTCTCGATCGCTGCCTAAAAAAAAATCCCATGATGCACCGCAAAAACCAGGAAGCATCGATGCTCGCGATGTTCCCTTACTGGGAATAACGTCATGTTTTATGAAGTCTCTCAGCTCCAAACAAAAATGACGGACAAACTCTCAGACAACTTCGTCTACAAATGTAAGTATCGTTGTTGTTTGCTCTAAAATGATCACTTATGTTAGTGATTGTTAACTTTATCTGCGTTCTATATACGGTTTATTTGAGCCTAGTGTTTAACGATTATAAAACCCACCAGCAAACCTACGATCCTGCTGGAAATACCATGACACAAACGCATGCAATTAAGCTAATAAATTTATACGAAATATAATGTCGGAAAGATATGGGTCCTGCTTGTTGGTGATAAATGACAGTGGTGATGTTTTACAAAGCGAGTACGTAGTCATCATGTCACTGGAAATTGAGTCATCAGTGTCCTAATGTGTAGTGAGCCAGGGTCCTTACCAGTGCCCCCACTCCTGTACACTATATACCGATTCATGACCTAGGGAGCTGACTGAGACACGCCCACCGTCATGTACACTTGCCTTTCCATGTGTTCTTCAATCTTTTTGCTTTTAAATAATTTTATGAGGTCATCTCAAATCTGTTTGATGTGGTTCAGTTCAATACATTAAACACTTTATGGAAGAATTTTCTGAAAAGACTACAGAATAATTAATACCCCAGGCACTTCATCTGATCACGGGCTACTGAACTAAACAAACTTCTAAATCATTTTCCCTTCGAAACCTTATAACATGTTCTTCATTGAAAAGTGTGCCTTTACACTCTCAACTAAAACAATATTAAATAATGGAAGTCAAATAATAGAAAGTGTGCGTCAGTAAGAACTAACCGTCTCGATCATGGTCTTAGTCTTCTCCGTCCCAACAGGTACCTCATTAACTCTGTACTGATTACACAGGTAACTCATCACCTCATCTGGGGCATCAAACAGCTCTCGCAGGTAGGAGAAGAACCCGTAACGCCTGCACAAACATCACACACACACACAGGTGGTGAAAATGTTTTACATAATTCATGCAAACATTTCTCTTTCTTCTACTCCGCAGTGTAAAATTCACTTTTGTATGAAAGTTAAATGCATTAAGAACAAAGTGTATTAGATCTAGCAAAAAAACAAAACAAAAAAGGAACAGTTTAAATACTATACACTTTTCCACAATATTTATTTATTTTAATGCATTTTTTAAACTGACCTCCGAGTGGTTATATTTCTGCAACGTTTAGTCGACAAGATCGTTTACATCCTTTATAAAACAATTCATCCACGTGGATTTCTAATCCTCTTTATTTATGCGGCACATTTAAAGACAAGCGCCGGCCAAAGTGCTGTATGATAAAATCAAGTAATTTCAAACAGCAATGAAATAAAATATAAATAAAATAAATAATAAAAAACATTAAGACAAAACCAGAAGACTAGACATTAAAAATACGAAAACATCTGGAAGAATAAATAAATGGTTGATTGGATTTATCTAACAGTAACACGATAAAATATAAATCCTCATACACCTCGACTATAACCGGATATTAAAGATTTATTTTACATTATCCAAGGGGGAAAAACAATCCAAATTATATCTGCTACAGATCCTCTCAATTACAAAGCACAATTATTCAGATTAATGACTTATTTGTTGACTAGTTCACACAAAATATTATTTTTAATATAAATTTTTAATATGAATTTTAATTGTCTAATGTCTAATAAATTGTCTTGTAATTAATGATCAGAGACTCTACAGTGAGTTCTTTTGTGGTTCTATCACAAATGGAGTTGTATTTAGCCTGTAGTGTCGAGCCCCACGTGGCGAGCGTAAGTAGTGAATCGGGGGAATAAGGGGCTGTGTGTTGGAGTTGAAGATGGAGCAGGTTTCTGAAATATCATCAAAATATATCTAAATATGATGTTATTATATATGCTAATTATCACTCAATCTAGAACATTAGGCTCATTAATAGACTCATTAATATTCAAATACAATTTTATAGCAATTCGAGAATCCCAATGTTTATAGAGATTAATTTATGCTTATTCAGTGTAGTTTTAAGTAAACATACCTTTTTTTAAATACATGGAAAAAAAAGTCATTAAAAAGGAAAATAAAGTTCTTACTTGAGAGAGTCGATGGGTCGTGACGGTGGTCGATTAGCACACGACTCTGCGGGAGCAATAACGCTGTTCACTCGGAGTCTCTGTCTGTCTCGTATCTGAGAGGAACGAGCACAGACGTATAATCACCAGCGTCTAATCAACACCTCCCACTAAAGCCATCATATACGCTTACCTCTGCCATGAACTTCTCCATATCCGGCTGCTTCTGGAACACGAAGGCTCTCAGGTCGTTTATAGGAACGTGGCTCTCCACGTATTTCGCGTACCGTGGGTCCCGTACATTGATCTGTAACGAGATATAACCAGATAAACGAAACACACACTCCTCAGGTACACACACTTCACCGAGCAGTAAAACTCTTACCACTAGCATCATGGGCTCATACACATTTCCCTCGAAGAGATGGCGGTTGTTCCTGAGCCACAGCAGAGCCGTGTGGGTGTCCCGAAAACGGCTACGCAGCTTCTCCTCCTTCCTGTTCATCATGTCCTCCAAACTGCGTAGACGATTCTGCAGACCTGTGGACGAGGAGGAGAAGAAGAAACGGTAAAGATGTTTCCTCATGCATACTGCTGATACGTAAGGGGTGGTGTGATGAAGCAGAGTTACTGATACCGCCGGAGAAACGGATTCTTTTCCTATAACAGCATGTAGCCGAGTGTTTTATTCCTCTTATACCACAGCTATTTACAATTCTTTATTTATTAAAGAATGACACATCATATTTTATCCTTGTGTAGTTAAATTTAATGTTGTGGATCGCAGGTGAGACGAGTTCCTGTTTCTCACTTACATTATAGCAGCTATAAACAGTGAGTCGACTCCTCACCATCCTCTCTTTATTCCCTCTTTTAAAGTTAATAAGACAAAAAAAAAAAAAACTTGTTCGTGAGAAACAGTAAAGTGTAAACTCTGTCCTGAAGATTTGGGAAAACGTAAAGTTACAGCTTTACCTCTGACAGTTACACAGCACCGACACTGGAGACTCCTTCCATACACATTACATAAACATTTATTCTCCTTACAGAAAACTTCTACATGTTTTTTTTTTTATCTGTTTATGTAGAGCGAAAGAGCTGTTACTATAGAAACTGTAACGTATCAGAAAGAGTGCATTAATATAAACCTGTGATCTGCAGCTGCACTACGTTATAGAAATATATAGCGTTTACTTACGTCTCAGCTCGCCCGTGGCCTCGTCTTTATCCCGCCTCAGGTCCTGACGTTCTCCTTCCAGCTTGGATTTCTCCTCCTGGATGTTCCTGAGCTCAGAGTTAACCGCCTCCATCTTGGGTGTGATGTCCTCCTGGCTGCCAATGTTGTCCAGCTCCGTCTGCAACTCCTGAATCATACGGCGCGTGTTCCCGATCCGCTTCTGCCGATCCGCCTCCTCGGTCCGCTTCAGACTCAGACCCTGCTTAATGTCATCAATCTGACGGGGAGATAATCAGACAGTCTAGATGTCACAGCCCTTCACAGTAGAGCTGCTGTGTTTAGTAGAAAAACATAACTCCACACCTCTTTATATTTCCAGTCCAGTTGGTCCTGTTTTTGTTTACATTTCTGTGACGCCTCTCTGATTCTGGTGGTCTGCAGAAACAGGAAGTGGTCATACGTGCGAGCAGGTCTGCATAATAATCGCTCTATTAGAGCTGCACAATTTGTCCTTAAATATAATCACCATTTTAAACACCTGTTTACCTGCACATTGTTCTGACATTACGTCTAATTGGGAGTTTATTCAACATGTTCGCTCCTAATCTGGCTGAATATTTGTGATTAAATTATCGTTATTGTGCAGGTCATGTATATTATGGTGATTTGGACTGAAAGATGGATTGAGGATGTTCTCCAGACCTTGTCCTTCATCTGGTTCTCGATGGGCTGCAGCTGGTTCTCAATGGACTGGATTTTTCTCAATAGAGGAGTCTGAGCTTCCTTCAGCGACTTCACGGTCCTCTTCATGTCCTCTCTCTGTTTCTTTACTTCCTCCAGTTCCTTACGAGTCGTTTCATACTCCTACACACACACACACACACACACACACACACACACACACACACACACACACAGTACGACGTGTAGTGAAACGCTTTTTACGACTGTCTGTGACATAAAATAGAATTTACATATACCAGAATTTAGTTGCATACATGAAGGAATAGTATGTAAACAGTATAAAATATATAATGTAAGGATATAATGTATGTTATATAAAATAATTTTTTTATTCTTAATTAAAACTAATTCTTCATTCTTTTTTTTAAAAAAATTGTTCTTATTTTAAGGACAGAAGTATGCTCACCACCCAGGGCCTTTTCTTCTCCAGCATCTGGATCCTGTCGAGATGTCTCCTCCTCACGTGGTAGCGCTCCACGTCCCCCTTGTTGCGCTCGTTCCTCTGCCGGGCTTTCTCCAGGAAGTTGGCCTTTTCCTTACACAAATTCTGTCCAATTTCCCCACAGGTAAAGGTGAGTCAGGGACAGACTGGAATCACTACACACAGAAGAAACGCTGAAATAAAACCAGGTTGATGACGTTACCTCCAGATCCCTCTCTTTACTGCGGCAGTTCTTCAGCTCACAGTGGAAGTTATACATTTCTGGTGGACCGACAGATTTCTCCGTGGCTTCCAGGAGCTCGATCTTACTCATCTTAGCGAATTCACCAACCTTCTCCTGCGGAGAGAAAACACCTTGCAGGTTAGGCTCACTAACATCAATTAGACAATATACCATTAATGTTTTGTTATATATTAAATATAAATATATAAATACTAAACGACTGTAGTGTATTCACTACTTCTGTGGACTACCTAGGGTATAACGATTGCCTTGTGCACCCTACATAGTGCACTATATGCCATTTGAGATCAAGACACAGACACAGAGCTGAGTGTAATCCAGTAAACTTCTCTAAATATTTAATCAAGTAAGATGAAAAATTATTCCACATTTTAAAATACATAATCAGTTAATTATAATAATAATAATAATAATAACAATAATAATAATATAATGAATGATAGTGTGAGTAACCAGCGGAGACTGACCTGAGGCAGGAACTGACACAGATTCCCAACCTGAATGTGGAGCTCCTTTACTGCCTCCTCAACCACCTTCTGACTCGTGTGTTTACCGTTAATCATCCACACACTCTGATTATTCTCCACGTTCATCTCACGGTTAATCACCAGGTTTCCAGCAGCTCTGTACCTGATACACACACACACACGCACACACACACGCACACACACACGCACACACACACGCACACACACACGCACACACACACGCACACACACACGCACACACACACGCACACACACACGCACACACACGCACACACACACGCACACACACGCACACACACGCACACACACGCACACACACGCACACACACACGCACACAGTGTAGAGGGAGAGACATCACTGACTACGTTTACATGGACAGCAATAATCTAATTATTGACCTTATTCTGAATAAGACAATATTTTGATTAAGGTGTTTACATGAGTCACTTTTAGAGTCCTTTCATGTTCCCGTTTTACATGTTATAAAACGTAGATCGATTAACGGCACACGTCATTATGTCACCACGCCACGCCGTCCGACGTTCCCTCCAGAATTTCACGTATTGACATACAGTTCATCTTCGTTATGGGACCGTATACAGTTTTTGGTGTTTTATTTTAATTTTTACGAAAGCTTCAAGTGCAGTTAATTATCTGTCGTGCTGTATGTGCAAACAGACGACTGATTGAAGCCGTGGGCTGCGTCCCAAACCGCGTACTTGCCTAAATACATGTATTTCTCCTACTATATGGCAAGTAAGTACGCGGTTCGGATGCAGCTGTGCTCTTTTGTTTGGCGTTAAACGGTTGAGCACTGCCGTGTGTGATCGTGTCCTGTCGCTAAATGCGGTGAAAACTCCCACACGACGTTAATAATGTGATTAAGGTGTGTACATGTCTGTAACACACGTCGATAATGCGACTAAAACAGGAATACTCCACACGTCTTAATTCCATTTGTGTTTACTTCGAGTATGACCTTAATCGGATTAAGGTCATAAAAAATTGCTGTTTACATGGTAGTTTCTTAATCAGAGTATTGTCTTAATTGGGTTAATATCGGATTATTGTTGTCCATGTAAGTGTTTCATACCACACATTACCTCCATATAATATTGCATACTGTAAGATCAGATACTTACAGCTCCACTTCCACTGAGCCTTTAGTGCATCCTCTCTTCACATACAGTCCCACCTGATCACACACACACACACACACCCCGATAGAGCTACTCACATTAATAAGACTAGGTTTAAGCTGCAAGCCCAACTGCTCAGATCTGATTTAATTGATTAGGCTACGTTCACATTAGCAGGTTAAAGTGACACAACGCTGGAAGGAACCGTAACCGAGTAACCGCCCAAGAACTCTGCTTGTATTTGGGGTAATTGGGGGTGTTTCAGGGAACAGGTGTGTTCAGGAGTGAGGGAGCAAAACAGGCATTGTGCTCTGAGTGGGAGGGGCAATCACAGCTACATTTGCCAATCACGCGTGTCTGTGTGGTCATGTATGTGGAACAGGGCAGATAGCGCTTTCATCAGGTGGAAAAGATGCAATTGGTGGCTTTACCTGCCTCAGAGGGATCACATGTTAAACCTCCAGCCTACCTGTTCTGTAGCTGTAGTATGATAGAAGAGAGCTGGCTAGTGGGTAAGAAATGAACAAGGCCAAATTAGGAGAAGGGGGGAGGGGGGTAAATTCTGTGTAATGTGGATTTGAGCCACTTTTACCTGCAGTGTGAATGAAGCTTATTATAGAAACTAATGAACACACAGCTACGTATAAATCATAAAGAAATGCTAACTATGCTAATTAAATATGATGTAACAATGATTAATAAAAATTGTGTTCGATTACTTGCCTTATCCCCTCGTCCCAGCACGCCCGTTTTGCCCGCCAGTCCCAGACCGATAGCACACACAATACTGGACTTGCCGGTTCCGTTCGCTCCCACAATCATGTTCAGGTTTGGACCAGGAAACACTTCTGAGTGATCGTACGTGCTGTTAATAAACACATGTCTGACCTTTCAACTCCAAAAAACAACAGGAATCAACTTCTACAGCGTGGTGTTTAAACTCCTCCTGAACTTCTACAGCATGGTATTTAAACTCTAAGGCATGGTGTTTAGGTCAAATCTGTTAACAGGTTTTTGTTCAATTAACAATTATCCCTATTAAATCAGGCTTTCCTAGTATTTCTGTATTAAATTGATTGGGAGGCAGGGCTACAAATGAGGTCAGGAAGTGATGTCACTGTAAGTTCCAAAGTGTGTGCTAATCTATCAAGCTAACTAAGCTAATATTCGTGATGAAGGAATGGTGGTTGTCATAGAAACGTCATATTTGGACAGGTCCAGCTGCTGTTAAATAAATCACTAGGAAAAATTGATGTTAAGGTTTAGAAAAGCTCTTATTACATTTTAGTCTTTTCTTATTTTTTTTTTTTTCATGTTTGCTCGTTCTAATGACAATGTATGGAAACTGTACAGAAACTAGATTTTAAAACACTATTTTATATTTATTTGAAAATGTCTAAATTAAACATCGGAACACAAACTAAAGTCTGTATGCTGAACTAAAATTGTATTAGCTGTAACTGTATTAACTTAGCTACAGCTAACTCATTTAACTAATTGTCTAAGTAAGTCAAGCTAAATGCATGATAAATTTGAGACGTTGTTTTCCCACCCGTAATCTGAAAAATCCTGCCTTCCTATGAATCTTGTGATATTGCCTTAGGGGGCCGTGAACAAACCTCTAGCCAATCATAGCGCACACAACAAATACCGCTACCCAATCCCAACGCATCATGTCTGAGACAGGGTGTGTCGGAAAACAGGTGGGAACGAAATGACGCCTGCTAATCAGCTAGCCACTTACAGGAAGTTTTGCATAGTAATGCGGACAATAGATCCTTCCACGAAGCGCTGTCCCAGCTCATCTCCCAGTTCAGTGTGTGTAGCGTAGGGTAATGTGGACTGACTGTTCGAGTTCTGTGAGTTGGTTAAAATGTGACTTATTCGTTTCCTTTTCCCATGTAACGCCATGACTATGCCCGAGTGCTTGAATCTGTCTCGCGCTGTGTTTACTGCTTTCGTTTCCCGCCGGTGTTGCAGACACGTCCGCCTCTGATTGGTCCTCATTCATCACGTGACTCAACAAGAGCTTTGCGTCATTCAGGGCGGCCACTGAGGCACGCGCTCATCTGAGGTAAATCTTAGTTTCAGAGTTTTCGCCTTCCTATTACCAAGACTCCGTTAAAGTCAATATTTGAGAACAATAAATATAATATTATATCCTATAGTTCAAAACAGCGTCTTTAGCGTTTCTGAAATTACCAAAATGATCACTTATAATTACATCAGAGGTATGAAATGTATGGCTCACAGGAGACATGGCCTATCCTTAAACTGACCCTGAACTCAAAATCTGGTGTTTCAGAGCTTTTTGTACTTGTCCCTTAGTCTTATGGACGCCAGTACAACAGTATACCTAATATATATCCATCCATCCATCCATCTTCTACCGCTTACTCCTTCTTCAGGGTCGCGGGGAACCTGGAGCCTATCCCAGGAAGCATCGGGCACAAGGCGGGGTACACCCTGGACAGGGTGCCAGTCCATTGCAGGGCACAATCACACAATCACATACACACTCACACACCCATTCATACACTACGGACACTTTAGACACGCCAATCAGCTTACCATGCATGTCTTTGGACTGGGGGAGGAAACCGGAGTACAAGGAGGAAACCCCCGCAGCACGGGGAGAACATGCAAACTCCGCACACACATGGCCCCGGCGGGAATTGAACCCCGGACCCTGGAGGTGTGAGGCGAACGTGCTCCTAATATATATATATATATATATATCAACATTTCTAATGACTCACCCTGTACTAATCTTGTGTTCATCCAATTAAACACCCTACATACGTATAAGGCCCTCCCCCAGGGCTGTGTCTTGAGCTATAGAAGCAAATAATGCTGTGTTCGAGATTAATCTGCAACTTGTGATTCCCCACCTACAACTGGTAAAAACCACCGAAAACAGTCATCTCAACTAGTGATTTCAGTTCCTCAGCTAGGGGTAGTCTTCTCAGCTACCAGTTCCTTCACAATTTATGGAGTCACATCAAATCAACATGGCCGTTCACACTGTGGACAGTATAATGTTCCTTTTCTCTACTTTTAAGTGATAGCAGTATAGGCTTTAGATCAGTTCATTTATTTGCATAAAACACTGTAGTTTAGACCTGTCAATCAAACACGGTAGGTTAGACCTGTCAATCAAACACGGTAGGTTAGACCTGTCAGTCAAACACTGTAGGTTAGACCTGTCAGTCAAGCACTGTAGGTGAACACACCAAAATTCTACAAAAAGTCCTGCAACTGCATTTTAGGTAGAGTTGTAGAATAAAGATTAGAAAGTGCAGTTGCATATTGAAGAACTGCTATTACATGTATGAATTAGCTTTTTCTTTTCTTTTCTTTTCTTTTTTAGTTATTGCCATTAAAGTTGGATAAAATCTAGACCATGCTTTTAGAGTAAAAAGAAGGCTAGTTTGCTGAAATTCTTTACATCTTCATTTTTATAGAAAAACAAAAGAAAGTAGATTTGTGTGAAAAGCTGAACACGTATTCCTGTGCAGGACTGTGGTGATACTGGACCAGAGGTAAGACTACAGGTGAGGTGGTGGGTGAGTTTGGTTGACCTGTAAGGCCGGCTTTACGCTACATGATTTTCACCCTGATTTTATTACTGCATTGAAAAATCACACGCTGTAAACACATTCTTTGGTCAAGAGTTGAGATTACCGGTCTTAGAACATAATGTGACGCTCACCAGCGAGCGAATTAGTGCCACTGCGACCAAAGACAGTTGACGGCAAAGTGTGTGTCAGTGTGAGAAACTTCTCCTCTCATCGCGTGAGCGCTGCTACAACGCTCGTCTAAAATCCACCAATAGGACAATGTCAGTCTCCTGGGACAGCACGTACAAGTTGTGTTTACGTGAGCCTGTTTTCTTCACCAGCTGATTTATGGCTCACGCTGATTGATGACGTGAGCAGAACATAGTTGTGTTCTTTAATCGCAGGTCTATCTTTAGAGGATCTTCATCACATCATCAGTATAATCTGACATGGAGACACACACTATCACACAAACTGTTATAAAATTCACAACACAGTTTATTGTACAGGATCTCATACAGTGTGATGAGAAATCATTTTAAAACACTGCTGAAGTCAGACAGTGAAAAACCAGATTAATAAAAGCAGACATGAGAGATTATTACCTGTAAAATTTAGGTTAATCTCTATAAAGCTGTTTTTAGACATGAAAGTTTATCAGACATTTATCAAATCTTTGCACATTCTGTTAATTTCCATATTTATTTCTTCTCTTGCTGAGTGTCATTTTAATCAGATCTGACTAACTGAAAAGTGAAAAGTGAAGTTACTGACCAGCATCTGTGAAAGTAAACAGAGAGACAAAAGCTTCATTACGTCCTGCTCCGTGTGTGACATAAACTTCAATTCCAACCATGTGTGGATTATATTGATGTAACCCCTTTAATCCTCAGATTATTGTTCAGTTATTCAATGTAGTGCGTATTATTTAATAACTACAGTGAAACTAATAGAAAAGAAATGAACCTAGAAGTTTAAAGGGTTAAATTATAATACTTCTGTAATATAATAATGTACCTTTGCAGGGACCCTTCTGAAATTTAATATCATCAATGGCAATATCGCTCAGTATCGATGGTCCCCGAATGGCTTCAAACACAATCTGAAAAAAAAAATATATATATATATATATATATATATATATATATATATATATATATATATATACACATACATACATACACACACACAACCCCAAATCCAAAAAAGTTGGGACACTGTGTAAAATGTAAATAAAAACAGAATGCAATGATTTGCAAATCTCATAAACATGCATGTTATTGGCAGTAGAACATAGAAAACATATCAAATGTTTAAACTGAGGAAATGTTCCATTTAAAGAAAAAATAAGGTAATTTTGAATTTGATCGTTGCAACACATTTCAAAAAAGTCAGGACGGGGCAACAAAAGGCTGGAAAAGTAAGTGTTACTAAAAAGAAACAGCTGGAGGAACATTTTGTAACTAATTAGGTTAATTACACACAGCGTCCCAACTTTTTTTGGAATTGGGGTTGTATAAATATAAAAAGAACACCTGTAGGCACATTCAGGTGAATTCTGGGTTCTCTTACTTACCTGGTGCTGGTGGTCGTACTGATAGGTCACTGACGCTTTCATCCAGGAGACACTCTCTTCTCCACTCCTCTTCCACAGCACCATGTCTCCATCCTCCAGCTCAGAGCGCAGCAGAACTCTGAGAGAACCTGTTCCAGAACCATACATGTTGTAGAAGAAGAGCAGGCACTGAGATGCTCTAGAACCACGGAGGGGGCGGGACAGGAGGCGGGCACTGTGACCTGGCAGCATCAGGGAGGCCTCAATGTACAAATAATGACCTTAAAGATAAGAGAAATAGAGACATGACTGAAACACTAAGGAGTTGTAACAGCACAATGAACGATTACATGGTCCATACACACGGAACAACCGCAATCATGTTTCTTCATCCAGTCAGTGAGAAGGAAAAGGAACAAACCCACTCCAGTGGTGTGGTCTCCTTTAGGTCCAGTGTAGGAGGTCGGTGTCGGTCCTCTGATCAGAACCCAGTCTGCGATGTCACGCTCTTTTTCCTGCATGAATCCACAAAGTCCGTTCTCAAAGTCGCAGTGTGAAGGAACCGACAGAGGAGAACCTGGAACACATCACATGACCTCGTTACTACATTGAGCATGTACCATTTTAGTGAATTTGTACTTTACCTGGTGTAATAAAAATAATACTTGTACATTTTAAAGATTTTTAATGATACCAATTCAAACAATCACACATCAGTGCATTTTATCATTTATTTTGACCAATCAGGTTTGCCCAAGAGCAAGTGGTCTATTAGTCACTAATCATATATTAAAATTACTTTAATGTAAAAAATAAAAAAAGAACCTAAATATTTGTACAAACTCAAACAAGTGAAGTGATATGATCAGGTTTTGCTAGCCCTGTCCCAACCCCACCCCCAAATCCTTATTATTATTATGATAATAATAATAATAATAATAATAATAATAACAATAATAATTATTATTATTATTATTATTATTATATTGTGTGTGTGTGTGTGTGAGTGATTCAGAAGGTTGTTGTACCTAGCGGTAGCTCACAGTCCCCGGGACGGAGGCTGATGTCATCAAGAGCAGCAGAACCGCAGTTCCAAAAACTTTTACACGTACTTGTAAACATCACCTTGTAAGAGACAGACAGATAAATATAAATCAATAATAAATAAATCAGATGCACATTTCATGTGAAAATATACACAATGACCTGCTGTGTGTGTGTGTGTGTGTGTGTGTGTGTGTGTGTGGAACTTTTTCTCTGCGAGTCAGTTAAGTTTTCTTTTCCACATCCTGCCTGAGACATGGAAGACACATGAAGTCATGTTTTGCTTCCAGATGTGAGAAGTAAATGATGACAGATGTAAAGTCCCCTCCAAAAATATGGGAACAGCAAGGCCAATCCTTTTGTTTGTGTTTATACACAGAAAACATTTGGGTTTGAGAAGCTGAATGTGAGAAGATAGATCAGAATTTCAGTTTTCATTTCCTGATATTTACATCTCGATGTGTTAAACAACTTAGATCAAGACACCTTTAGTGGCAGACCACCCAATTTTTAGGTCAGCAAAAGTATAGGAACAGATAAGTCTTAAAGTAAATGAAAGTAAATAACACTTAATATTTGGTTGCATATCCCTTACTTTTCCAGGGATTGCATTCTGTGAAGCTTCTCCAGGTTTCTCCTGCAGCTTCTTTCAGTAGTTGTTTGTTTCGGGAGGTTTCTCCCTTCAGTCTCCTCTTCAGGAGGTGAGATGCTGATCAGTTGGGTGAAGGTCTGGTGATGGACTTGACTGGTCTAAAACCTTCCACTTTCCCCCTGATGAAGTCCTGTGTTGAGGTGGAAGTGTGTTTTGGATCGTTGTCTTGCTGCATGATGAAGTTCCTCCTGATTCATTCGGATGCATTTCTCTTTAAATCTGCAGATAAAATGTTCCTGTGAACTTCTGAATTCATTCTGCTGCTACCATCATGAGTTCATCATCAATAAAGATTAGTGAGAATGTTCCAGAAGCAGCCATGCAAGCCCAAGCCATGACACTACCTCCACCATGTTTCACAGAAGAGCTTGTATGTTCTGGATCATGAGCAGATCCTTTCTTTCTCCACACTTTGTTGGCCTTTCCATCACTTTGGTAGAGGTTCATCTCGGTTCCAGAATTTTTGTGGATCATCTCTGTATTGCTCTGCGAATTCCAATCTGGCTTTCTGATTCTTACTGCTGATGAGCGGTTTGTGGTATGGCCTTGACATTTCTGCTCTCAAAGTCTTGTTTGAGTGGTGGATTGTGACCTTCACCATGCCCTGTGGAGGTTGCTGGTGATGACACTGACTGTTGTTTTAGGAGTTTTTTGTCAATCAGCTGTTGTTGTTTTCCTTGGCCGAGCTGTTCCACGTCTGGTTGCTCAGTACACCAGTGGTTTCTTTCTTTTTCAGGACATTCCAGATTGTTGTATTGACTATGCCCAATGCCTGTGCAATGCCTCTGATAGATTTTCTCTCTTTTCTCAGCTTCAAAATGGCTTACTTTTCTCCCATAGACAGCTCTCTGATCTTCATGTTGGTTTATCCTTTATAACAAATACAGTCTTCACGGGTGAAACTGACAGCTAAAACCAAGAGTAAACATTCAGCGATATTAATTGTTTAAACAATCCGTCTAACAGGACACACTTGGGCAACAAGAAACACCTGCAGTTATGTTCCAATATTTTTGATCACTTGAAAAAATGGGTGGGTTCATACAAAAGGTGTCATATTCTAAGTTGTTTAACACGTCTAGATGTAAATATGAGGAAATAAAAGCGTCTCATGTTCACCTTTTGATCTCAAACCCAAGTGTCTTCAGTGTATAGTGAAAATAATAGAATTTGCCTTGCCGTTCCAATACTTTCGGAGGGGACTGTGTGTCAGTCTAACTCATCTGTTTGTAATAATGAAGGTTTGATCTGTGTGAGTTCAAAAACACAAATTTATAAAGGATTACAGAGGAAGAGGAATCAGAAGTTAACATCTCACCCTCGTTTTGTCTCTAATTAACACCACACTGTAACCAGTAAATAATTTCTTTCTACATAACTACAATTACAAGATTGTTTGCAATATTAGGCGATTGTTAATGTATAACATAAATATGAAGTGAAATAATTATGGAATTTAAATGAAAAACGTTATTTAAGAACACTGAACTAACGCATACTCGTTTTTTACATGATGTCTTTCAGGAGCTCGAGTTCAGCAGGTCACGGACGATAATTAAATTCACATCTTGATTTCCTAGCCGAATTCCTTACGTATGCTTGTTGCCATGGTTACATGGTATCTTTTAATCACACCTTCCAGCCAATCAGAAACAAGTATTATCAAAACAAAATCAGTCACTATTGCTAAACAAACCTGAGTGCAAAAAAAAAGTTTCACCCCGCTGGACAACAACACAAAACATAAAGCAACGTAAACAAAAATAATTAGCAGAAAAAGTTTTTCCTCTCGGTCCCCAGACCTGATGTGAAGAAATGAATCAGTGTTCATCACCTGAGTGTTGTTCTGAGTCTGGATACTGAGCTCCACCTGAATCCACACATCTCTTGTTCTGTCACTCGAGGTCCAGACTCGGACGTGTTTCTGTGCGGTTCTGTTATACAGATACACTGCTAATGTGTGCTCAGAGCTACTGAAGCCTCTGACCGAGTAGAAGAACTTCAGGCAGTACTTCTGGTTCCCGGGCAGAGCCGGTCCGAACAGTCGGCTGATGGACCCGGACTGCATGATGAAGCGTGAACTCGCCAACAGAAACGAACCTGCGAGAACACAAAACTCTAAAATATAAAATATTTACTCTAATCTCTGGTGGAAGGAATCGCCATCTTCTTAAACTTCTTTAATTCCATCTCATTAAAGGGAGTAATTCTATAACGATCCCAGTGTGTGAAGAAAATATTAAATCAGATATTTATATTTTCATATTTGTTTTGTCAGCATTAATATATAACAGTAATATAGATTTACTTACACGAGACAATAAATAAATAAATATCAGCTGTTCGTTACAAACAAACTATGGCTCTGATATGGCTGATGCATACATAAATTTGCATATGCAAATAACTTAATTAGATTAGTGGCTCACAGCAACTGTTTTATGTTTAATACAAACCTCTGTCGTATGTGAATGTAGTGAAATCTAGACTTTATGCATAAAATTAATAGTAATTGATATATTTTTACTGTATATTTAA